>NW_027551559.1:2963992-3033918 GCF_008692635.1 Crocuta crocuta
CAAATCTGTGTTTTTTTTTTTTTTTTTTTAACTGTGTGTGTGTAACCAAGAGGAATTTCACGACCATGAGAGCAGTTTGATATCCCTCTCTAGGTTCCTGCTAAGACATCAACAGTTTTACCCCCACTGATTCCGCAGCCTCAATGCAAATGTCAACAAAATTTGAAAGGGCAAATAACATTTTAATATCACTGTGAAAATAACCATGTAGATGCTGGAAGGAGTTCCGGGGTTCCTGGACCAAACTTTAAGAACTACTGCTTCTGATTAGCCCTGGTCTGTGCTTGATCAGTGACTACATTGGGTACAAGGAGAATTCTATAGCACAATTCACCATGCTGCCCTGGGAAGTACTCTTTNCCCAGTGTTTACCTGTGCTTAATGCCTCAAGAAAACGGCAGTTATTTTCTGTGTTAAGTTTACATAATTCCTCTCTATAAATAGTAAGGAAATGTCTGAGCTGTTGGTTGCTTTTTCACTCAGTTGCACACTACTTATTAAGAATAAATACAAACTTTGAAATGTTTTCAGAATTTAATTTTCATGTGCGCACTGTGTGATGCTACCATTTTAATTTCTTTGAGCAATAGTAATAGTTTGTTTGCATTATAAAATAAATACTACAGGATATGCAGCCAGGCATGTTAGATTGGTTTCTGAGTCATTTTATTTTAAATAACACATCTGATAAATTAGATAAAAATAAGGTCTTCTGGGGCTTTTTGTAAACATGGTCTTGTCTAAAAGAAAATGAATTATTTTATTCAAGTTTCTCTTTCCATGGAGTGCGTTAATGAATATCTTAAACTCTACGGCATAGCACACTGGAATCGTGTGAGGGCCACCTGTATAACCTTGTCCCAGCCTGGAAAGGCGTCAGGACGGGCCCTTCAGACGACAGGAGGAGCGTGGTTATGAACTTGGGTTTGGGAATCCCATCCATTTTGGTTTGTGCTGTTGTTCATTATCTGGGTGACCTCACACTACTTAATTTTTTAAGGCTTTGTTTCCACAGCTTACAAACGGGGTGTTATCTGGGGGGCCTGGGCGGCTCAGTCAGTTAAGTGTCTGACTTCGTCGTAGGTCATGATCTCACAGTTTGTGAGTTTGAGCCTGCGCTGGGCTCTGTGCTGACAGCGTGGAGCCTAGTACTGTCTTCGGATTCTGGGTCTCCCTCTCTCTCTGCTCCTCTTCCTTTGTTCTCTGTCTCTGTCTCTTTCTTTCTCCAAATTAAATAAACATAAGAAAACTTTAAGTAAATAAAAACAAAATGGGGTAATACCCGTATGAACCCCTAACTCTAGATGACTCCGTGGCTACTGCAAGCGTTAACTCAGTATGGATCTGAAAAGGGTTTTAGCCCCTTGGCCGGTACGTAGTGTATTTGCTTGCTGGGACTTTCAGAGCTGAGCTAGACCACAGACTGAGTGCCCTTGATCAACAGAAATATAATGTCTCAGTTCTGGAGGTTAGAAGCCTGCAGTCACGGCATTGGGCAGGCCAACTGAGGGTACCCAGGGAAGATCTGCTGCAGGTGACTTAGTAGCCCCTTGGCTTGTAGCAGTAAACCCCAGGCATTCTCCCCAAACGTATATCTGTGCACAACAGCCCCATTATTTTGTTAGGCTCTACTTACTTCTTAATGGCCAACATGCCTCGCAGGTGATTGATAGACATATGACCTCTACTTAGCACATCCCTGAGTTTCTCCAATATGTCTTAGAAGGTATTTAAGGAAGTTACACACATGATGTCCCTTTACTTCTGTATAAAGGAACAACCATTATAAAAAGACCCCAGCCAGTCATGCTGGGTGAGGGGCCCGCCCTATTCCAGGATGACCTCATCTTAACTGTTTCTTGCAAGGTCTCTGTTTCCGATGAGGGCGCATTCTGAAGTACTGGGAGTTAGGACTTAAACAGAAGCATTTGGGAATGATCCAGCTCAGCCCATAACATTTAGCAAACCCTCCATAAATGTGAGATTTTGCCATTGTTGTTTTCTTGTTATATTGCAATGCAGATCAATGGTGCATAGGAGAAGTTGGAACTAATTCTCAGGTTTCTGGTTTTGACGACTGGGTAGCTGGGCCATGCTGCCCTGAACCGAGATGGAAATAAAACGAGGAGCAGGGTCTGTGTTGGGGCTGTTGGGGAGGAGAAGTCAGAGTATGGCTCTTTTTCTTAACCTAGGGATTTTTTATATCTGGGTGGCATATCAGGTAACAATTGCAAATTCAGACCTGGGGAGAAATGTGGGCTTAAGATACAGTTTTGCCAAAATCATCAGAAAATAAACGTTTTGTCTGTATGTTACCTACACATGCCCTCCTTACTCCCGCAGACATTTATCAACTGACTGTCGCGTACCACGTTTTCGGCTCACTTTTGTTCCAAGTTATCGGGCGTTTAGGAGGTTTGGCAAGCTGACAAGTCATAAAACTAGAGATGTTTTTGGAGAAAGATTCGGCCGGAGAGATGGTTGGAACGAGGTGATGGAAGACCAGGCTTTTTTTTTTTTTTTTTTTTAANAGCCCCTGGGGGCTTTGAGCTGAACACCGGGTGCTAGACTGAGCTTTAGGAAGACGAATCTGGAAATACTTGCGGAGCAAAGTGGCGGGCACCCGCACAGGGAACACACACGATGAGAAGCTTCACCCACAAGAAGGCTAAAACTTGGGGCCAGTGCACAGGAGAACACCCCGTGGAGGAAATCACTAGGGTACATGGACACAGCATAAGGAGAGGACAGTCACAGTTCGCTACAACGTGTGTAGCCTAGGACAATGGCCAAGTCTGGTATTACTGAAGAAGGGGGGAGGCAGAACTGAGAGGGGAAATGATTTGTGGGAAGAAACGGCTCTCGGGGTTGGACTTATCTCAGTTGGCAGCCGGTGTCAGTGGCAGAATCCCGAGGTGAACCTGGCTCAGAGCAGTGACGTAGAGCCAGGAAACCCCTTGACACCAGCCGGGAAGCGCTGCCATTCTCTGCACACGGTTGACACCAGATTATTTTTTCTTAGCTTCTCTGCAAGTTTCCTGCTTCTCTCTCCCCAGTAGCTTCATCTGTCATGACTCTACCGTAGGTGAGACCTTAATTCCCTTGGATTCTGCTAAAATCAACAGTTTAATGAACTTTCACGAAAGCAGCTGCCGTACCATGTCCCTCGTGGGGGGCCTGGGGTATCCTGCGCTGTTATATTACGTTAAAGAAACAACCAAGATTACCTTCTTGGTTAAAACCATAAGGATCTTTTTAAAAAGTCTCAGATTTTGATTCATCTCTTAATGTCAAAGAGGGATCTGAGCATGAGACTCAGACCAAAGCACCACATCCACTTCAGAAATCGCGTAGAAGGACTGACAGTGGGTAAAACAGATGTTCTCGATGAAATAGACCCCTTTATGTAATCCTTTTATGGGTTTTTAAGAGCCCTATCTGAAGTTAAAGATCCTGGCATTCAAGATTATTTCTTCATCTGACACCTTGAAATTAGAGTATTTATTCAGATGAGGTCATTCATATATAGATCAAACATTCTCAGTACAAAAGAGATAGTTACTTAAAGGAATCAAAACATGGTGAAATAGAAATGGCGAAAGACAAGCAATTATTTTTACTGTTGAAATGGAAGGCGAGCACAGAGTACACCGCCTCCATGTGAGCCACGCATCAAAAGCGCTGAGAAGAAACAATCACATGTGTGTTCGGTATGGCTCTTCTTGCAAAATGAGCTCCCTGTTACAAGCTCATACGTAGCTCTACACAAAATTAAAAACCTACTTTGTTCTCGTATAGCTTAAAGTATAGTTTAAGAGACAGGGGACACCCAGCCAGCTCCGTGGGTAGAGCATGCAATTCTTGATCTCTGCGTTGTGATAGTGAGTTCGAGCCCCACACTGGGTGTAGAACTTACTTTGAAAAGATAAAAGATATGCACAGTAAAACTTTGCTTTGTGAGCATAATTCATCCTGGAAACATAAATTGTAATCCAATGCACTTGAATACCAAAGCGAATTTCCCCATAAGAATGGAAACTCACAAGCCTAAAATATTCATATAAAAATGATCACAGTAATATAATACAAAATAATAAATGAAATATGAAGAAAAATAAACAAATTAGCCTGCACTTACCTTTGAAAACCTTCGTGGCTGGTGTGAAGGAGACAAGAGAAAGGAGAGTTAATGTATAGGATGACTTTCACTATCACTAACGTAATCACTGCTATCTGTTGGCTCAGTGAAATCTTTTTCTTCTCATGCAACTTTAACAAGAAACTTATCCAATGACCTAGAATGAAGCAAAGCATTCCTAAGCTTACTCTTATCTGGAAAAGCCAAAGGCTGTCCATAGGTGCTTTGAAGTGACAAAAAATACACTAGTGCCAGCTATGGGCACCTTCCAACATTCTGAAAAATCGCTGATTTCTGCCAAACACACCGCCTGAGACATAGCATTCGTGCATGGGAGATGATTACCCACAACCCCACCACATGAGTGCGAGTGAGCAAGAGAGAGAGAGAGAGAAAGAAACCATTGGCTCAGCTGTGATCATGCAATGTTTGGTGTCACATATGACTCATTTTGTAAGACGTAGCTCGGTTATCAAGTTAAACTTTATTAGAAATGTTTGCTTCTCTTGCAGAAAACCCACAGAACAGTTACTTGCAATCCAAAGTTTTACTGTATATGTGTATACACACACACTCACACACACACACACACCACAGTAATACTATACTATATATGTGCTATAGATACTATATGTGTACACATATACACGTACACACACACACACACACACACACACACACACAGTTTAAGAAACAGGATACAAATTTAAATTACTTAAAGATATTTACATAGTGACAATGAAACATTGCTCCTGAGTGGGGGGAAATTGCTACAAGATAGTATTATGAAACCCTGTGTAAATGGAGATACTCTCTTGGAGCTTGCAGTAGACATCCCTCAGTTTATGTGTCCAAAGTAGCTCCTTTCCTTCTGGAAAATAACATTTCTCCATACTCTCTCCATCCAGTTTATTTATTTGTTTATTTTTATTTATTTATTTTTGAGAGAGAGAGAGAGAAAGCATGAGCAGAGGAGGGGCAGAGAGAGAGGGAGACACAGAATCTGAAGCACCTCCAGGCTCTGAGCTGTCAGCACAGAGCCCGACATGAGATTTGAACCCACAGACCATGAGATCCTGACCTGAGCCAGAGTCGGCCGCTTAACCGACTGAGCCACTCAGGCACCCCTCTCCATGCACTTTAAATGGGAGTGGCCATTTTCTGAGGCCACATGGTCCTGGTGATCTTCCAGAGATGACCGATCATAGTATCCCGCACTCTGGTGACAGCGACTGCATCAGGATTCGGCACCTGCCCCAGATAGATCCCCTGAGAGCCCTTCCCTGGCTTGGACCCCAAGACGATGGTCTACACTTACCTCTGTCTTGTGGTGAAGGGTGAGGAGGGGGAGCCAAGAGTGGCCTTGGAAGAGAGGAGAGAAGCAGAGACAGGCCCAGGAGAGAGGACCCCGGGGGCTCCTTCCTGCCCCTCCCTGGGTTACCGACACCCATGGGCTGTGGAGGGGCCGCTGTTGCTGTTTGTTTGTTGCTTTTTCTTCTTGTATTGTCACTTGCATCGGAAAGGTTTTGACTGATAAGAGAACGCTGGAGGCTTTGATCTGTGGGCTAATGCATCCCTATTCATGCAGAACGCTGCTTTGATGGTGAGGAATTGCTCTATTGTGAGTAGACCATGGATCACTTCCCCAGCCCTCCACTGTGATTCTTTCAGCCAAATTTAATTTGATAAGGCAAGACACCATATGCAGTCTAATTACAACATGTGGAATGTTTCCATTTGTGCTACTAAACAGTTGCTCTTTCAACGAGAAACAGCATCAGAGCCTGGGGCCAGGGTGTAGGCACCCACAACCATCAGAGTGAAAATAGAACATATTTTGCACCCATCATGGACATCTGATGGCCCCTTGCAGGATTGTGTCCGGTACTGTGTCCGCTGCTCTGGAGGCTACGAAGAATAAAGCAGGTTTCATCTTAAGGCATCAGAGCCGCATAAAGAAATGACAGCAAGAGGATCTACTGAGGCCCGCGCTGGCGGTGTGGGGACAGTGGTGAGGACACGGCCTCATGGGCGGGGGACAGGCTACCGAGGCTTGCAGTTAAGGGGGACAGACTGGAGCTGAGACAGGTGGATTATCCTTAGCTCCACAAGAGGACCAGTAAGTACAAAGACATGTGGTTACTTTCAGGGCAATAGAGCAAGAAGAATGTGGTGTCAGAAGCAGAACCGATGGTTTGAGGGGGAACAGAAAGCCTCAGTGCGTAAGAGATAAAGAAATGGAATGAAACTATATCTTTGCAACTATTTTATGACTTTTCATTTCTAGCCCCGTTCTGAATATGAAAGTATAATATTACTAAAAGGATATACAACATCTTCGTAAACATTTTCTGAAAATAAAAAACATGACACACAATTTATTTATATTGTGCTTTCCGTTAACTACTAACAGTAATGGACTATGGAGTCTGTGATCTGACATTTTATCATGAATTTGACCCAGAATTGTAAGTCTCTGGGCAGCAGAGAGGACTTCCACTGTCATTCATTCATCTCAAATCCATTACTGTACCAAGAAAGACAGGGAGACGCAGAGAGGAGATACGGGTTCTTCAAATTGCCATGAAGACTAGTCGAGACTAGTGATTTTTAAAGTGCAGATTGCAACCTATTAAGGGTTGTGAAATAAGTTTTGTAAAACATAGTGTTGAGAGAGAGAGAATATGGCAGAATGGTGATGTCACATCACATCACATGTAGGAAGAGTGAAGTTTTATGACCTTTTTCTTCACTGAGATGTCCAATCAATATCTAGTAAATATTGGTATACCTGTGTAGGTGCGTACACGTGAGTGTTCCCGGCTGCAGAGTAAAATGCATTTTTTACCATAGTTGCAAGAAAAGTGGTGGGAAAAAATGGTGGTCAGGTGCTGCGGCCAGAGTCCCAGCAGGCTTGTGGTCAGCTGACCACTCAGCTCCTTGGGAAACATCAGGCTCCCCAGGAGCCCGGGCTGATGTTCTGCCCACCTTCAGGCTGGCATGTCCTTACCTCACCAGCCCTTATTCATTTCCAGCCCCTTCCTCACCCTGCCTCCTGGGCGGGGCTTGTTCTTTCCTGTCCTCTGTGACCACCCTGCCTTCACCAAGCAGCCTTGCAAATTCCTTGGTGTTCTGTCTTCTCTGGCGCTGCCCAAAATCTCGACCCCTAATAGCTGACCTGTTGCAAGGATTTGGGCGCAGGTTGTGGATTTTGGAGGTGATTCCAGAAAGCAGGGAGAGTGAGACAAGAAAGGAGGGAAGAATAGTCTAAGGGTCCACCATCAAGGTCATTGCCGATGGTGTGGAGTGAGGCCTTGATGTGCTGATCCTTCTCAGCAGCACAAGGAGCGCCTGCCCAGGTGTCCGGGTGGGGGGAGGGGGGAGGACAGGGGGTTATCTGTTTACCACCAGCTTCTGGTGGCTTTGGGTTGCCTGGGGAGCGTTAACTTCCTGAACTTCTGGACTGTACGTCTTTGTAGGCAGGTGCACTGGCATGGTTTTGGCGCCCTAGGCAGAAAGCTACAAGATCGGGGCGCCTGGGTGGCTTAGTCAGTTAAGCGTCCGACTTTCTCTTAGGTCATGATCTCGCAGTTCCTGGGTTCGGGCCCCGCGTCGGGCTCTGTGCTCACTGCCAGCTCGGAGCCTGGAGCCTGTTTCAGAGTATGTATCTCCCTCTCTCTCTGACCCTCCCCTGCTCACACTGTCTCTCTCTCTCTCTCTCCTAGAAATAAATAAAAATATTAAAAAAAAAAAAAAAGAAAGAAAGAAAGAAAGAAAGCTACAAGATCATGGTAGCTACTCAAGAGTTCATCTGAGCCACAGGGAACCGTCCCCTATAGTGGAGGCTGGAATCCGAGGTAGCCATGCGGCACCAAAAAGCTTCTGCCACGCCCTCTATGGCACCCATCATGTCTGTCACACAATTGAAGTAATAGCAGCCAGAGTGGAAACAGGATCCTGAGTCCGAACACAGGCCTGTTCCTTCCACCACCCCATACAGTCACCATCACCGCTTTTAGCTTCAAAAAATTTTTGGCGTATTCTTCTTCTGTTAGACTAATTTATCTGATATTCCCTTGAGTGCCCTTGCTTTGTAGTATGGAAAACTGTATTTACAAGTGAGAATTATTTGTTTTCTACACAGGAGAGCTATTCTTTCTATCTCGTTTGAATTATTTATTTTTTCTTTGAAGAATGCAGAACATAAAGGTTCATTTACATTCCTAGCTTCTCGTAACTGATCACTTCAGGAATCCGGTCGTGAAGGCAGCCTGGAAATCATGTGTGCCACTGACGGGCAGGACAAAGCACCGGGGGCCCCAGTCCCTCATCCCGGAGAGGCCCCCACTCAGATGGGCTTCTCCAGAGCACACATATATCAGGCTTGTCTCCTTCTGAAGGGACGGTGCAAATGCAAGTGTTTTCATACATGTAGGAAGAGTTAGTGCCTTAGATCCTGCTAGGTTTTAGCGTTTTCTTCTTCCCTTGGCAGAATTCAGAGGTGCAAAATCCTAATGATAGACTTTTCAGATTTATAAGCAAATAGGTGCCACGTGGAATGTTTCCAGAGCTCGTTTTTCTCGACATAGATGGCTTCACTGATTGTATGTGTATGACGGAGAAGCGGGGTGGGGGGTTGTTACCCCGGTTAACCTCCGTGTTTCCTGGGACGCCTGACAAGCTGATGTCTTCTCACACTGATTTCTGTGCTGGGTGTACATAGAAGCAGTTTGCTTTCCATCTGGACCCCGATCATCAAAATAAGGGTTCTCTTTCCCAGGAGCCATTTCTTCTCGTTCTGTTTTCTTCCTGCACCATGAAGATGACAAGTTAGGAGCCCCAGGCAGTGTTAACTTCTCTGGGACCCAAGGGCCACCCCTGCCTTGCCGTCCCTGCAGGAAGGAAGGGTCTGTGTCTTGGTTCGTGGTATCCCCAGACCCCGGCACAGGGCCAGGCAGGTAACAGGGACTTTACCACTTTCAGCAGCCATTGAAATCACAGCATCCTTGATATCTTCCAAGTAGCCCTTCTAGCTGACAGTGTAGATGCTGCCGAGGTTTTCTATTTGTTTTCAGTGTGCAATCGCATGTAATTGACCTGAAATAGGATAGTGTCCAAACTGCCCTATCCTCTGTTCCATGTCCCTTTAAAAAAAAAAAAAAAAGGCTAGTTCTGGGGCGCCTGGGTGGCTCAGCTGGTTAAGCATCCAACTTTGTCTCAGGTCATGATCTCATGGTTCGTGGGTTCAAGCCCCACGTCGGGCTCTGTGCTGGCAGCTAGCTCAGAGCCTGGAGCCTGCTTTGGATTCTGTGTCTCCCTCTCTCTCTGACCCTCCCCTGCTCTCTCTCTCTCTCTCTCTCTGTCTCTCAGAAATAAATAAAACATTAAAAAATTTAAAAAGATTAAAAAGGCTAGTTCTTAACCTTCAGTCCCATTCTGTCTTCTGGACTGTTTCATTTCTGTACTGAACATCAGTTAGCTTACGCCTGTAGTACCTTAAATACTAGTCTGTCTCTATCAATGTGTCCAGTGCTCCTGTCAGGCAGAACTAGGTGTGTCAAAAGACCTGTACCCAACCAAGGCCTTGCATAGGGTCAAGACAACCTTACTAAGGATCTGATGGCTGCTAGCCCATCTAATAATTAACACACATTCGCTCTCACAACACACAAAGAAAGACTGATTTACATCACAAGGATTTTAATTAGAATTTTATTAACATAATTGACATGGTGTTACAATTAATTAGCAATTGTTTTTTTCCCAAGTCATCTTTAAAAAATTACTTGAAGGCACACTAGAAAATATTTTAGGAGCTATTTCTGGACAAAAAGAAGAACATGAATGTAGATGATTTTCAACGTTATCGGTGTCATTGGGTGTTTGTGTTTCTTTTGGAATCCTGATCCTATAAGACTTTAAATATAGAACAGCCAGCTCCTATGCCACAGCACCTTAAAATATTGGTGTAATATTTTATGCAAAAAGAGAAATCACCTGCATCCATGGATATGCCTACAGTAACATAATAACTTAGAAGGCACTGCATTATTTGTCATACCTGAATGATGCTTGACATGGTCCAGAAACCAGTGCAGCATATTTTTCTGATTCATAATGAAAAACCACATTGTAAATTTTAATACACATCAGAATATAAATTATTTTCCATTACAGAATAAAAATAATAAACGACAGCCTGGGAGAATTGGTAATTTGCATTTATTGTATCAACTGACTGATGTGGAGGTTTTATTCTGATACAACACTTGTACATAGTCTTCAGAACTGGTCCAGTGATTCAAATTATAATTGAAGAAAATCGACTCATCTTATGCTCAAAGAGGAAACATATTCACTGTCTTAAAAAATGAAGCTCTCTTTAAATGGAGCTCTCAAAATTGTCATAGTCTGTCCCCCAGCACTCTTTTCATGTTAATATGACTTTTTTTAAGCCATTTCTTACAATGCTGTCTCTATGCACACTCATGGTTTAGCAGGACACCCTCATATGCAGATCTAGGCATGTCATTCACACCTGTGTGTGCCCTTATATTGCTTTGTGTGTTTTAAACATTTACATCTTCAGCATCTCTGTATGTCAGACTTCTTCAAAGACACAGAACTAACAGGATGTATGGATAAAGAAAGAAAGGTTTTTTTGTTTTATTGTTTGTGTTTGTGTTGGTGTTTGTTTTAGGAATTTGTGAAGTGTTGGCAAGACCAAAATGTGCAGGGTCAGCCTGGAGATTCTGTAGGTGGGAGACCCAGGGGAGAGTGGCAATTTGAGTCTGAAGGCAATCTGTTAACAGGATTCCCTCTTCTTCCCAAAGACTCAGTCTTTTTAATTCAGGCCTTCTACTGATTAGATGAGCCCCACCCACATTATGAAGAACGCTCTGCTTTTCTCACTGTCACTGACTTAAATGTTAATCTCACCTAAAAAAAATACTTTCACAGAAATACCTAGAATAATGTTTGACCAAATCTTTGAATATCCTGGCTCAGCCAAGTTGACACATAAAATTAACCATAACAGCACCATATTACATCGACATGGATATAGTTGTAGATATAGATCCCCCTGAAACTTACTTTTTTGATTCAACATCGTTACTGAGATTTATCCACATGGATGTGTGTCTGCATATTTCATGCATCTTTCTGCTTTGTAGTGTCCCATTGCATGCATATATCACAGCGCAGTTATCTGTTCTTTGATAAACATGCTCTTCTCAGTGGATATTTAGCAGGTAATGACTGTCATCTATGTGTGTCCTTGGACGAATGTGGGACGTTGTAATTGCCAGACCAGAGGGGTGTGCATCTTCCAATTTAAGAGTTACCTTTTACTTGTTGTCTACAACAGTCGTGCCAATTTTCACTCCCACTGTCAGTTTATGGCCAACTGTTGCTATTGTCAATCTTTTAAATCTTTGCTGCCTTTTTTTTAAATTCTTAATGTTTTATTCATTTCTGAGAGAGAGAGAGAGACAGCATGAGTAGGCGAGGGTCAGAGAGAGAGGGAGACACAGAATCTGAAACAGGCTCCAGGCTCTAAGTTGGCTGTCAGCAAAGAGCCCGACACGGGGCTCGAACCCACATACTGCAAGACCATGACCTGAGCCGAAGTCGGACGCTTAACCGACTGAGCCACCCAGGCGCCCCTAAATCTTTGCCACCTTGATTGGTCTATTGTGTCCCTCTATCGCTGAAGTTTAGCATGTGTCCAGAATTGCTAGTTGTCTGTGAACTGCCTGTTGATAGCCTCTTCCATTTTACTGCGGGATTACTTGTGAGGACTCTAGAATCAGGCTACCTGGTGAAGATCCCACACGTACTAGTCATATGAAACCACTCAAATTTAATCTTTATTGTCAGTAGTTTCATTGAATCTTCAAAATAAGACTAATACAATTATCTACTTTGTTAGAGTTGTTCCATTTTCTTAATAAATTAATATATATAAAGTACTCAAATAGGATTGGCTCAATAAATGAAAGCTATTATTAATATACAGAGAAGATATTTATACATTCTTGATGTTATCTAGATTCTAACATATTCTTCCAATCTGTGATGCGTCTCTTTTTTTTTTTTAATTTTTTAACATTTTTTATTTATTTCTGAGAGAGAGAGAGTGTGTGAGAAGGGGAGGGTCAGAGAGAGAGGGAGACACAGAATCCAAAACAGGCTTCAGGCTCTGAGCTAGCTATCAGCACAGAGCCCAACACGGGGCTCGAACCCACCAACCGTGAGATCATGACCTGAGCCGAAGTCGGCCACTTAACCGACTGAACTACCCAGGCGCCCCATGATGCATCTCTTTATGTTATTTTGTAACTTTTAAATTTTAGTATATTCAAATTTTGTCCTTTATATATTCTTTTTAAGAAATCATACCCTATGCTCAACTCATAGTATCATTCTCCTTTATTATTGGAATATTTAAGATTTAACCCTTCAGATTTGTTCTCTAATGTATTGTGAATTTACTGTTGGGTATAGTGTGAGGTAGGGATCTAACTTTATTTTTTTATATATATAAATATCACTTGCTAGAAAAGCACTTATTTTTTTCAACACCTCTGCCTCTTTCATTTGTAATATGACTTTTGCCTTCAGGATATGGCATCCTCATTTATCAACATCCCCCTATGCTCTTATACACACTTACATTAAGGTGTGTATCCTTTTTGATTTTTATTTTATTTTTTAATGTTCATTCTTTTTTGAGAGACAGAGTGTGAGCGGAGGAGGGACAGAGAGAGAGGGAGACAGAATCCGAAGCAGGCTCCAAGCTGTCAGCACAGAGCCCAATGTGGGGCTTGAACTCGTGAACCATGAGATCATGACCTGTGCTGAAGTCAGCCGCTCAACTGACTGAGCCACCCAGGCACCCCTATCTTTAATGGTTTTTTTTATTCCTGACAGAGAGACAGACAGCATGAGCAGGGGAGGGTCAGGGAGAGAGGGAATTGGAATCCGAAACAGGCTCCAGGCTCTGAGGTAGCTGTCAGCACAGAGCCCGATGTGGGACTCGAACCCACAAACTGTGAGATCATGACCTGAGCCGAAGTCAGACGCCTAACCAACTGAGCCACCCAGGTGCCCTTATCTTTAATGATTTTTAAAACCACCTTGTGTTTAACACATATGTGCAGGTCTCCCCTGTCCACACCCAGAAATACACCCCTGCTCTCAATCCTCAACCACCTTCTTCACTCCTGTGGGGAGCAGGCAAGACCGCAGGGCTCACGGGAGCTCAGCAGGTTGGAAGGGGAGGGAGGAGATGGTGCAAGGGATGGGGGCTCTTTTCGTTCACCTCTCTTGCTGTCAGGCCAGCTTGGTGCAGAATGGCCACCTGCCTGCTCTCTGCAGGGACAAGAGGAAAACCACCCACTTTTTAGGTTCCTAAACTCATGGTGGCAGAATATATAGATGGGTACCTCACACTAGCATCCATGGACTCCTGGGATTCTCCTCACGCTTTCTTCCAGAACTCTTCTCCCTGGTCCAGAGGGAATTACATCTGGCATTCCTTCCATACCTAAGGCTTTTGGTAACTTCTCTAACCCAGGCTTATGTTTGATTTGCAAAGCCAAGATTTTCTTTATCATTCCAAAAGCCTTTTTCTCCCCCTGTCAGAGCTTTTCTTCCAACAAATACACTTTAGCGGTCAGACTAGTGTCTTCACTTCAAAAAACTCTTCTTTGAAACCCAAAGCAGCTTGTTGAGCATATGTTGCACAAAGGATGTGAAGTGTGTTCTTCCTTAATGCTCTTAAGTACCTGCCTTGCAATGTCTCCTAAAAGTCAGGGATGGTCAACACAAATTGCTCTAAAATTAAATAATAATGATACTCCTGAGAATATATTTGAAGGGGAAAAAGCATGCTGGAAGAGTGTTCAAGACAATGTGGATTTCACTTAATAAAAGAATCTGACAAAAAAAATTATTACACATGACAAAAAAAATTATTACACATTAGGGAGCTTTCCGATTCTAATTCTTACAAGCTACTTCTCAAACAGCATCTTCCGATTTAATCCGTGCGTACCAACAGCTACATTACACCTCGGCTGTTGTGTTTAGGCCCAGTTTGATTTTTTTCTTCCAGCCACATGTGTTACACACAAAAAGAAACACTGGTGTAACAAAAAATTCCTTTTTTCTTTTTTAAAAACTTTTTTGCATTTATTCATTTTTTGAGAGGCAGAGACACAGAGCACAAGCAGAAGTAGGGCAGAGACAGAGGGAGACACAGAACTGGAAGCAGGTTCCGGGTTCTGAGCTGTCAGCACAGAGCCCAACGTGGGATTCGAACCCACAAACCATGAGATCATGACCTAAACTGAAGTTGGACACTTAACTGACTGAGCCACCCAGATGCCCCCAAAATTCCTTTTTTTAAAGTAATATTGTGAAGTTCGGAGGAGATGGCGGACTGATGTCTGGAACTGCAGGAGTGGCCGCCGGGGGAGGCGTCTCCGTCCCTGATGAGGTGGGTGGACTCAGGAGGAGGTGCGTGTGCAGGTGTTTCACCAGCATATGGGGAGAGCTAGAGGGTCCCTGAACTTTGGACTGCCTTCACCCTTTTTCAGGATGACTTTTTTTTTTAATGTTTTATTTATTTCTAGGAGAGAGAGAGAGACAGCGTGAGCAGGGGAGGGTCAGAGAGAGAGGGAGTCACAGACTGAAACAGGCTCCAGGCACTGAGCTGGCAGTCAGCACAGAGCCCGACGCGGGGCTCGAACCCACAAACCGCGAGATCATGACCTAAGCGAAAGTCGGACGCTTAACCGACTAAGCCACCCAGGCGCCCCTCAGGATGACTTTTAGACTGGGGTCTGTCAAAGAGAACCAGAGCTGGACTCCAAGTAAAACAGTAAAAACAGATCTTATCCAGAAACGATTGCAGTAGTGGAAGAGAACCCTGGGTGTGGAACTGGGCTCAGTCCTGAGCACAGCCCCGACGAGTGGGGGGTTGGGGGTAAGGGAGCCAGCAGGCAGCAGATCGCTAAGAAGACGCACTGAGGGTGGGGGCCTTGCTGCCAGCAGCCAGGGTGCTCCTGTCTCACGTGGGAGCGAGCGGGGCTGAGGAGTCTGATCAGATATGATTCAGGGGTGGGGCATTCTCCCCAGACTGACAGAAGGCTTCTCGCCAGGACTGGACTCGGCCAGGACAAGGGCCAAGGTGATGGCTTACCCGAGAAAGGGCTCAGAGAAGACTGACTAAAGTTGAGGAGAACTTGGAGAGTCTTGGTCAGGAGATCAAGGAGAGTCTTGGTCAGTCCACAAATGCCTATGACACAAAGGCAGCCCAGTTCTGGTTTCTGCTCGCCCCCACCTCACCCCGCTGGCAAGAGAGACAGAGTTCCCACCAAGAGCTCACGTGTGCCAATTGGCTTCAGCCTGAGAGTGAGCCCTGCCCTGTGCAACCTCACGGCCACTGGCGCCCCCACAGCCTGCACCCCTGCGACCCGTAACACCCTCAGCCCACACCCTGCGGCCCACACTGGGCACTCGATGCTAACAGCTCTGCACTGCTTCATACCATCAAACAGTCTGAAGGGCAGACCACGTCCGTGGGACCAGAGACTTCCCACAGCACAGGAGTGCCTCTTGCATCCCCCACTGACACGGCCCACAGAAGGGGGCTTGTGAAGGAGGCTCCAGCCCTGCCGTGCTCTGTTGTGGAGGGGGAGCCTGTGGGTTTTCTCTGCAGAGTGACCACCTCCGTGTTGTCCTAGACTCCATGAGTGTCGTAGACTCTGGGTCTGGAGTTCTCTCTTGTCCGGCAGGAGAGCGAAACACAGGATTAAATTGTGAGAGAGGCTAATGTCCAGGAGGAGACAAGAGCCCTGAGTAAGGGTCGTTGCTCCATTTTTATTAGGATCAGAAGGCTTACACCGTGATGGGCATGCACAAAGAAACAATGAAACCGTGAACATTAACTCATGGGCGTGGGGGAAAGGGGGTTTTGAAGATAATGGGTTTTTAGGGATTTGGGTCAATACAAAACAAAGTCCTGGCACTGGGCAGATGGTTGTTTACAGCAGGCCCTAGGCCCCTTGTTTATCTTAGCTAGCCTAGGGGGTAAGACAGAGCAGGCTACCTCAGGGTCAACAAGGCACCTTTCTTTTGCTAATGAGCTCAACTCTGGGCACCCCATAGGGTCTAGAGCCCTGCTTACCTGTTTACCTGTTTTGGTCCTTCCTGTGACAACAGTTTCCTGCTATTGTACTAAATTGGGGGGTGTTTCCGTCCTGAATTCCTAATCTTGTTTACCTCATCTGGGATGCTTCCAGCCTGAGGCTTTTCTATTCCTGTATCTTTGTCCTATACTGGGGGCCTTTGTCCTGTTTACCTAATCTGTTTTACCTAATCTTGGATGCCTATAACCTGTGGCTCTCTAGTTCTTTAAGCCTTGTTAACCCATCGGTGCAGGCTCAAGGAATTCATAAGCTTAATCCCCACATTAGAGGAACAGTTTAATGGTGAAGTGTCCTAACACCTTACATTCCCAAAACTTCATTGCGAGAGAATTGGACAAGGAACGCAATTCCATACTAATTGGAGGAGGTGAACAGATGCATGAGGCCAGTGCTGTGGAACGGCTGGTTTAGTTTGAGGGATTCGTTTTCCTTAGTTTTATATAAATCAAGTGAGTAGTGGGGCGCCTGGGTGGCTCAGTCGGTTAAGCATCTGACTCTTGATTTTCGGCTGAGGTCATGATCCTAGGGTCATGGGATTGAGCCCTGCGTAGGGTTCCATATTGAATGTGGAGCCTGCATGGGCTTCTCTCGTGAGATTCTCTCTCTCTCTCTCTGCCCCTCCCCAACTTTCTCTCTTTGAAAATAAAGGAAGAAAGGAAGGGAGGGAGNGTGGGCTTCTCTCGTGAGATTCTCTCTCTCTCTCTCTCTCTCTGCCCCTCCCCAACTTTCTCTCTTTGAAAATAAAGGAAGAAAGGAAGGGAGGGAGGGAGGAAAGAAGGAAGATAGGAAAGAGGGAGGAAGGAAGAAATGAAGTCAGCACTGATTTTTTTATATGTGATTTAATTATTTTCTATTTTTTGTAGAAATTACTAAATAACTGAAGATGTAGCTCTTTAAATTGACCTCCTTATTTTGAATTCCGGATTTATTGATTCCCTTCTTCCTTTTTTTCTTTTGGGTTTACAGTGGCAGGAAGTAGGTACTCCTCTGGTTTGCTTACACTCTTTATACCAAAGGCAATACCAAGAGTTTCTTTATTTGTATGCTAGGCACAGACAAGCTATTACAGTTCCGGTGCAGGAGGAGAACAAAGTCTATACTGTACCTTACTAACAAGACAAAATTCATCTACAAATTGACTACTGGATTATGCAGTGAGGTTAAAAATTGCTCAGAATTTCTCAAGTAAACATGGTTAAAAATGAGGGCCGTGGTAAAGAGCAAATGGTAGTTGTAAAGGCGACAGCATTTGGGGAAGATTTTAAGGCTAGCTTTTGTGGATTAAATCAGGCTAGCTTGCTGGGTCATCTCTAGGGCGTTAATTGGTCACTCTTTGATCTTGAAAAGATGTGAGGAAAAGGTAGTACTATACTGGGGCCAGATTTAACATGGTTTTCTGAGTTATGAGTAAAAGGTTTCAGCCAAGATGCATTTTGACATGCGGATAAGCACAGTAGCAGGGACATTGAGTGTTGTTAGTTAAGGTTGTAAGTAAACCTGTATAACGAAGATGAAAAAGTAATGATTTGCAAGTATGAAATTTACTCATGGTTCATTATTCTAGAAATATTAAAGGCAGGACTTAAATTTGTGAAATCCTGATTCTTATCACAATTAACTGATTAGAAAAAGAGGTGTAAATCCTATCCACTTGGGTGACCTAAGTCAGTGTTGATTCCTAGCAGCTAGGAAATATGCAACAGTCACACCTTAACAATGCACACGTCCAAGTGCTGACCACGAGTGGCTGTCCTTAGTGCTCTGTAAACCAAGGCCACGGCCATCATCTTGAGGGCGCCCTGGAGCCAATCAGATCCACTTTTAAAAGGGTTCTTTGTGAAGGGATACATGATTCTCTGGACCATACCAACCCTAAAATCTCCTTCTAGTGGGAAGATGTATCAATGCTCAACCCTGTTCAGTCTCCCTAATAAGTGTGCCTTCCTTGGTCCTTTAAAACCCAGTATTTTTAGGGCAATGAAATGACTTTGTTAAATGCTATAATGATGAATACATGTAATTATACATGTGTGCAAACCCACAGATTGTTCATAAGCAAGAGTGAACCCTAATGCAAACTGTGGACTTTGGGCAGTGAAGGTGTCTCAGTGTAGGTTTGTCATTTGCAGCAGATGAACCACTCTGGTGGGGGTGTTCATAGTGGCTCTACACGTGTGGGGACGGGGGAATATTGGAAATTTCTGCACCTTCTACTCAATCTTGCTACAGACTTAAAACTGCTCTAAAAAAAAAAGTCTAGCCACTTGCAACAACATGAATGGCACTAGAGGGTATTATGCAAACCGAAAGAAGTCAGAGAAAGACAAATATATGATTTCACTCATGTGTTGAATTCAAGAAACAAAACAGATGAACATAAGGAAGGGAAGGAAGAGTAAGATAAAAACAGAGAGCGAGGTAAACCATAAATGCAGAGAACAAGCAGTGTGGCTGGAGGGGAGGCAGGTGGAAGGCTGCACTAAGGGCATGAAGGGGGGCATCTGTTGAGAAGAGCACTGGGTGCTACATGCAAGTGATGAATCACTGGGTTCTACTCCTAAAACCAATATACACTGTATGTTAACTAACCCATTAGGTGGGTCCTAATCCAATATGACTCACACCCTTATAAGAGGATATTTGAACACAAGGGAGACACTAGGCATGTGCCTGCACAGAACGACCATGTGAGTACACAGTGAGAAGTCAACCATCTGCAAGCCAAGGAGAGGGGTCTCAGAAGAAACCAGCCTCGCTGACACCTTGATCTTGGACTTCCAGTCTCCAAAACCATGAGAAAACAAGTATCAGTTGGTTAAGCCACCCAGTCTGTGGTATTTTGTTCTGGAAGCCCTTGGAAACTAATATACATATGAGGAAAACAGATCCAGTCTCCAAGGGTTGACTTTATCCTTACAGTCTTTCAAGTTTTTGCTCTTGGCCTTTCATTTCCTACTGCTTCGTAGAATACTACAGCCTATGATTGTCTGGTTTCAGTAGCGCTAACATCTTTCCTGGGGATAACAGTGTCAATCAGTTAAAAGAACATTTTATAAAAGCTGATGGATGTCATGAACTTCTCCTCAAACATGGCTTACCCAGGCCTCTTTCAGTCTGAAGTGTAAACATACATGACCTTTCCTCTTTCTCCCTGAGCTTATATCCTCTGGAATTTACTAAGCTTCTATAATTATTTCTGAAAGGTGAAGAAAACATTTCCCCCAAGGAGCAAAGAGCCACTATTACAAGGCCAAAAGATAAAATGTTTGATACTGTTTTGGTTTTTTCGTTTGTTTGGTTTTGTTTTCTTGGGACTTGAAAGGGTTTGTTTGTTTTTGTACTTTTTTAATAGTTGACTACAAGTCCATTAATTCTGTTCCATCTTGATTTTGTGTGTGGTGAACACGTTACCTACTATTTCAAGAGGATAAATTCTGATTTTGTTGTTGTTGTTGTTGTTTTTGCTTTCTTTCTTCTTTTGCCATCACTTTTTGGGCAAGGCCCAGCCGTCACACCTGCTCCCACCTTGGTTGGGAGTGAGCCTTTCTCCACCCACTGCTCTCCACATCCCTTCCCCGTTTGCTCATTGTTGTGTCCAGGGAGTTGAAGATACACAATTGAGGGGGGCTGGGGGATGGGAGGAGGAGACTGGGCTGTCTGATAGTCTCCAGGGCTGGGACTGAGTAAAATCTTCAGGGAAGAACTGGGGGAAGGAAGAGGCCTGAGAGCCACAACTGAAAGCATTCGGTGAGTGCAGCGGGGAGCATAAGAGGAGTGTGCAAGTGGACATTTTTACCTACTGCTAAGAACTGAATTGTACCTCTCCCTAAATTCATATATTGAAGCCCTAACTCCCTCCAAGTGACTAGAGATAAAGCCTTTAAACAAATAATTAGGTTAAATGAGGTCATTAGGATAAAGTCCCAGTCTGATAGAACAGGTGCTCTTTAAAAGAGGAAGACACGCCAGAGTGCTCTCTGTCTCTGTCTGTCTGTCTGTCTCTCTCTCTCTCTCTCTCTCTTTCTCTGCCATGTGAGGTCACAGCAGGAAGAGGCTGTCTGCAAGCCAGGAAGAGAGGTCTCAGCTAAACTCGATCATGCTGGTGCCTGATCTCAGACTTCCCAGCCACCAGAACTGGGACAGATCATGTCTGTGTTTAAGTCACCAAGTCTGAGGTATTTTACCACAGCTGGAGTCCACTAACTGGTATCTGGCCCGTTTTGGGATTTATCACTATTAATCCTTGCTGGCCTGTGTTCCTTTTGATTTGCAATAAGATCTGGCTGGAATTTAAGTATTCTGAAATCCACAATGAATGCTGCTTGCACAGATTAGAAAGAAAAAGGCAGAAATAAATTACCGTATTGAAAGCATCAGACTTTAAATTGGGTGTGGCTGAGGCATGGACTTTGGCTCTTCCTCTACGTGGGATGAGGAAGCATCAGAGATGTGCGCACAGGAGTGGCATGATCTTACTTAGCTCTGAGATGGATCGCTCTGGCTGCTTTTTTTTTTTTTTAATGTTTATTTCTGAGAGAGAGAGAGAGATTGAGTGTGCACTAATGGGGGAGAGGCAGAGAGAAAGGGAGAGAATCCCAAGCAGGCTCTGCACTATCATTTGATTCAGTGCTGGAACTCACAAACCATAAGATGACGACCTGAGCTGAAGTCAGATGCTTAACTGACTCAGTCACCCAGGCTCCCCTGCTACTTCCTTAAAAGTAGACTCAAGGAGCAAGATCCAAAGCAGGGACACCAGGAGGAAGGCTGTTAAAGTGATCTGGGACAGAGATGACAGTGGCCTGGGCCAGTGTGGTACGTGGTGGAAGTAATGAGGGGTCAGACTGCAGGTGTATTTTGCAGATGGAGGTGGAAGGCTTCGTTGACAGGTCATTGTAGGCCCCAGGCCCCGGCCACTGCCTGACTGGAGTAGTCACAGGTTGAGATACTGAAGATGGTAAGAGGGACAGTTCTGAGTGGAGAACCACAGAGGCTCAGGCAGCCAATTCGGGAAGATGAGAAGGAGCTCTCCTGAGCAGTATGAAACCAACAGCCATTTGTACGTAGAGTCAAGCAACTGTACATTCTCATGTGCCCAAGACAGTCCGATGTATCATCTACATCCCCCCAATCCAGGCTCGGAGTGTCCCCATTTTGACAACAAATTATATTGTCACCTTAGTCTGCACCCTAGTGTGATTGAAGTCATGGGCGGGATGGGAGTGCCGTGGGAGTGGGCGAAGGTGAGGACAGGAGAGAGCAGGATGAGCCCCTGGCCTGCTGTCGTTTATGAGACGAGCAATGAGACAGAATCAGCATAGGAAACAGAAAGGGGCTGTGAGCATGACCGCAGCTGGGGGCGGGCCCCCAGGTGCCACACAGCGAGACCTCTGGAGAAGCTGGGAGATGTCAGGATGCCCCAGGCACAGTCCTTGGCCACTTAGCTGTTGTCTTCACCCACTTCTCTGTGTGCCCACCGGGACTGTAGTCACCGTGTCTATCGCAGTGACGGGCGAGTGTTGATCCCGGCCTTCAGCTCTGTCCCTGACCCCGTCCCCTCACACAACAGCAGCCACGACACCTCTTCTAGCTTTTAACTTTTACTCCTGTTCCCTCTCATTTCTCTGCTCTTCCCCTTTAGCACTTAGGACATCTCAGTGTACTTTTATCCTTACTACCCCTTGCCTCCCCATAGAATGCAAGGTCTGTGGGGCAAGGACTTCTTTGTTCCCTGCCTGGCACATCTAGGCGCTCTGCAAGTAGTTGATGAATGGTTGATTGAGTGAGTGAATGAATGAATGAACGACCGGAAAGGAGACAGGCCCCGTGAAGGAGGCTCAGTGTGCACTCAGAGGCAGGAGGGAGATGAAGATAGTTTGGGGGCGGACACTCGAGAGGAAGCTCATCAGTTCTGCCAAGAGGTTGAGTAGAATGACAACGAGGGACAAGTCCTGGCTCACAAGTTGCCCGTGACCGCCAGTGGACATGTCGAGGTCTGTGGTGCAGACACACCTGAGCTCATAGGAAGCACCGTGTGGGATGTGGGGCCTTCTTGAGAAGATTCTGGAACAGCCCAGAGGCATTGAGTGGAGGTGAGGTCGGTGAGAAAAGACGTGGACAGAGAAGTGAGGACAGTGGCTTCACAGCACCAAGGAGGACGTGGGAGTTTGCTGAAAGCAAGAAGAGTTTTGGGGGGTTGGGTGTCTCGGAAAGAGGATGTGCCTGGGAGCCTGCGTCTCTCAGGCCGGCATCCTCCCCACGCCTCTGGCAGCATCTGGAACCTTCCGCGTGTGGTTTTGGTGACCAAAGCTCCTCTGTAGTTCTTTCATCTTGCTTTTATTTTTTTATTAACACATGAATTCAGAATGTTTTCTTTTCTAAGTCAAATATTTACTCTTCCTCAAAGAAGGAAATCATGAAATCAAATTGAAAAAGTGATTTTTGCTCTTAATAAAATAGATGGTTTTAAAGGCTTACATTTTCTTAAATAATGCTTATAGAACCAAAATTTCTTTTGAGTTGTGCTTCAGATTGTGCCTTCAGGATTATTTTTTAAATCTTTTCTCTCATTGGTCTGGAAAGGAAAACAAAAGGCAAGGGGGCACTTTGAAGTTGTTCTACACATGAAAGAGGATTACATTCCTGTTTTTCTCTTTCTCTTCAAAAACACAGTGTATTAATTTCCTAGACCTGCCAGAACAAATCGCCACGAAATCTATGGCTTAGAGTAACGCATATTTGCATTTTTCTCTCACGTTCTGGAGCCCACAGATCTGAAAACAAGGTGTCACTAAGGCCTCACTCCCTCCAAGGGCTCTCGGGGAAGATCCTTCCTGCCTCTTCCAGCCTCTGATAGCTCAGGTGTTCCTTGTTTTGTGGTTACGGCATTCCGAGCTCTTCCTTCATCTT
The DNA here is from genome assembly GCF_008692635.1 of Crocuta crocuta. Classification (NCBI taxonomy): domain Eukaryota; kingdom Metazoa; phylum Chordata; class Mammalia; order Carnivora; family Hyaenidae; genus Crocuta; species Crocuta crocuta. The sequence goes on from NW_027551559.1 coordinate 2,987,258, forward strand.
TATGCACCTTCTCCCCTGCTTTTCAAAGACACAAGGGGAAAGGCATATGAGGACACATGACGTCCTTATAAGTACAACAGTCCTTGGAATGAGGACCTAAGATTATTCAAGATGGTTTCATCTTAACCATCTTAGTTTAATTGCAAGTGTAAAGGCCCTATTTCAAATAAAGGCACATCCACAGGTACTGGAGGTGAGGACTTGGAAAGATATGTTAGGGGCCCCTTTGCACCCCCTACATGTAGTTTTCTAATTTTAGACATGATTTATTTTGGGGGTTCATCATTCTTTTGTGCTCTGGAAAGCCACTTAAAATAATTATACAAATAAATAAAGTTGTTTGGGTTTCAGGGAAACAATGGAAACCATTTTTTAATTGTATTTTTTAGATCATGCACAAGTAATGGATGACTTGGGAATTAAAATCAGATATTCAGCAGTCTACAAACTGTATGTTTCTCTTGCTGACATTAAATCGACTAGAAAACACAGTTAGTCAAATGTCTTTCGAAGAAGTACATTTTGTTCAGCGCATTCCCCCATGGACTGGCACAAAATAGAATCATGATTAATTTGAAGTCACAGCAAACTTTAATTCGAGTTGTTTCAAATGATTGTTTCCCTTGAATATATAGAGCTGCAGGAGGTTATGGATAAGTGGGAGACAGAGAAGTTTAAGATATGTGGTGTAAGGCAGGGAAAGGATGTTCATGAAGCGTCTAACTTGATTAAAACCCTGGACTCTCATTGGAATTCATTCATTTGTACAGCAACCCAGATAGGTGGACTGGATCTTACCTGCCTTATAGTTGAAAGAACTGAGAAGGAAGACAAGTATATAAGAAAGCCCAGCACCAACTAAGAATCAATGGAGGCAGGATTTGAACCCAGTGCCTCTGTCCCTTCCCTGTCTTCATATGCTCATCTCACTGGCTTGCAGTGTGAAAATAGAGCGGGAGTCAGAAGCCTGGCTCTTGTTCTCACTTCACTACCAACCGTTTATGGATTCTAAGCCCTGGTGAAGATACGGTGCTGCATTAAGAGCCAGGTTTCGGGGGCACCTGGCTGGCTCAGTTGACAGAGCATGCAACAGTTGATCTCAGGGTCATGAGTTCAAGTCCCACCCTGGGCATAGAGGTTACCTAAAAATAAAAACTAAAAATAAGAGCCAGGGTTTGAATCTTAGCTCTGCTGCTCGCCAGCTGCGTGCCCTTGGGTCACTTACTTGTGCCTTTGTGCCTTCGTTTCCCCACCTGTAAAATGGGGATGATCTTAGCACCAACCTCATAGAGGTTTGTGAGGATTAAATGGAGGGATTTAATACCGAACACACTTGCAGCAGCGCCTGTGAAGCCCAAATGGGGGACCTGCTTCTGCCCTCATCTCACCCTGTGTCCATTTATTTCCATAGGTGGCCTTCTCTTCTCCCCCCAAGCCCTGCGCCACAATGAGGTTGCTAATGGTAGGGAAAAGCCCTGCAGAGACTAATGCCAGTTAAGCCCAAAATGTACTTTTTTTTCCCCTATAGAAGCATTTTTGAAGTGTGCATTAGCTATTGGCAAAGAAATATTTAATGCCTTTTTAATATTTTTTTGTACATCTGTGGCTCTAGCTTAGCCTCATTCTTTGTCCTTGAAATGCAACTCTTTGTTAGACAAAAATAATCCTTGCTTGGAAAAAATAGCATTTCCATCAGAGGCTTAAGAGCAGAAATGAGCTGTAACATTTATTCAGGGAGAAAATAATCATTATTAGACTTGACTATTTGAGTTTATACTATATTTCCAGATAGATCATATATCATTTAATCTATGTGGCAAGACCGAGTTAAATAAACCTTGAATAAATCTTGTTTCAGGGAAATTCTTAACATGCCATATAACTGTCTTTTTTTTTTGGTCAACCAGCTTTTTGTGGAAATTATTTTATTTCTTTCCACATATTTGTGTTCTAATTACTCCAAAATATGTTTGCAATTTGATAGTGAACATATTTTTTCCCTAACTTGGGCTTGTCTAACATTTTAACTGATGAATGTTACTTATTTCACTACATGTTCACCTGAAATGGGGATTTAATAAGGTGGTGGTTTTCCAAGAAAATATTTATAGCTAAAGCTGACATATAGTCAACAAAAATTTTAAAAGGGCCCAAGCCAGTCATACAAATTGCCACACATTAACCTAAAGGCTTTACGAACAAGGCTTCAATTAATATACGTCCTATAAAAGTAAGATTTCCGTAAAAGTGTAAACTATTGTCTATAGGATAAGTCAATATCACTGATACACCAGGAAGGTAACCTTGGCTCATTCCCTAGTTAACATGAGAGCAGTGAGGAACACTGGTGGGAATTGTTATTCAAGGGTTCCTAAGCATGTTCTAGAGAGAAATATTCACATCAGTGAGGAAATGAGGGAGGATGAGCAGGAGCAGTCAAGGTAAAACATGGTAGAAATTAACAGCAGAAGACATAAATATTCCCCAGAAGAATCTACGTATTCATCACGTTGTGTTTATTCCCAGGCTAAATTTTAAAGTTTTTGTACCCAAAAGTGCAAAACATCTTTTTAGGAACACTCACTGTGTATCATCAGAATGGAGTAAAACTTATTTTTCTAGTGGAAAATATACACAGAGAGCTGCTTCGTGTCGACGTAAAAACAAGTAAGAACTTGTTAAATGTTGTGGATGTGAGTTTGTGCGATAGTCCGTTTATCTGTACCTGAAAGTGCAGTTATCCGGAGCTCAGCAGTGAGGAACTACTTACTTTACTGAGATACTTACTACTAAGTCAAAGTCTCTTGGCTCCTTCCCATCCCACCATAGGAATTAGGTGAAAAGCAATTTCATCAAATGAAAAGTCCATTTTCCCACTGAGCTTATGGCTCCGAATAAAATCAGAAGCAAAGTTATTTTTAACAAAGATGTCTGAGATTCCTTGGCTAAAGAGAGGGACTTCTCTTCAGCAGAACGGCTCCTTCTGGAATGAGGGGGACACAATTTTTCACCTGGAGCTAAGAGGGAGGCCCCCGCAGGTGGCGAGGCATACACCTGCTGTGTTTATCACCTGCTGTGTCACCTGCGTCATCATAGTGTGGTTGGGCTATAGCCAGGTCACTGTCTGCATTGGCTGGTGTGCATATTAATAATTACAGCAATTTAAAAGTGATGCTTTCATGAATGCATGGATTGGCAAACCTTCTGTAAAGTGGTATATAGTCAATGTTTTAGGCTCTAGGGACCAGAAGGTAAATTGTGAATATTACGTAGCTACGGCAAAATTATTATTAAATAAATCCAAAATATAACAATAAAATGTTAATAATGTTTGTAATATAGGTTTTCTTTTTATTTTTTTTTTAACATTTATTCATTTTTCTACGACAGAACACGAGCAGGGAAGGAGCAGAGAGAGAGGGAGACACAGAATCCGAAGCAGGCTCCAGGCTCTGAGCTGTCAGCACAGAACCTGATGCGGGGACTCAAACCCATGAGCTATGAGTTCATGACCTGAGGCAAAGTCGGATGCTTAACCAACTGAGCCACCCAGGTGCCCTGTAATATAGGTCATTCAATAAGAATGAGGCTATTTAGGAGAGATAACATTTTGCCTAATTTGAGTTCAAAGTTAGTGTTCTCTACCATCAAATCTATCGGAAATGTTCATTTGTAGAAACCATTTTTTACCTCACAAGCCATACAAAATCAGGAAGTGGCCCAGATTTGGCCCAGGAGCTGATCCTGCTCTACCATTGTCGATTGTATGTGTTCATGGGCATAATTCTAGTATTCTTTTCTAAAATGTAAAAGTAGATTCTTTGCCTAAATATGTGTTTAGTAAGCTAGCCCTTTCAGTCTGAGTGATTAAAATGAATTTCTATGATATTTTTGTGAGATGCATTCTGTCTAGCATGTAGATAGAATTCGGAAGTCCATGGCCTGATTGGATTAGCCCAATTTTGTTTTCCAGCTGCGGACCACTCATGAGTGTGTAGTAAAATCAATTTAGAGCATTTTGACCAGCACTTAAAAGAATGAGGAGGGTAGCATAGCATAGCATGAATAATTACAATTACCATAGAAAGGGAGGTTTGGTTTGCTGTTTTGGGGAAGGGATGCCAGACTGTGTGTGTGCTTGCATGCGTGTGTGTGTGTGTGTGTGTGTGTGTGTGTGTGAGCCTAAGATATATTTTTATAATATATTTTAAGATATATGCAGGGGTATCTGGGTGGCTCAGTCAATTAAGGTCTGACTTTGGCTCAGGTCATAATCTCACTGTTTGTGGGTTCAAGCCCCATATCAGGCTCTGTGGCAGCACAGAGCCTGGAGCATGCTTCAGATTCTGTGTCTCCCTCTCTCTGTGTCCCTCCCCTGCTCGTGCTCTGTTTCTGTCTCTGTGTGTGTGTGTCTCTCTCTCTGTCTCAGAAAACAAAAACAAATAAACATTAAAAAAATTTAAAGATCTATGCAAAACATTTAGAACTATTTATCTTTCTCAAAGTAACATATTAAAAGAAACAAAATAAAATCTTCTAGATGCTGGCAGAGAAACATTATCAAACACCTCCAGCTATTAGATGCTAATAAATTATGTCATTATTGATGGCTACAAAATATTTTGAGTGTCTGTGGAATGCTCTTTTCTGCTGTAGACAGTGAGAGATCAGATGAAGAAATGACATATTTCTGTCAGGAAAATAGTCTCGCCTTGCTGTAAATGTTTTTCTGAATTAATGAACAAATTTGAGTGCAAAAATGATCTAAATTCTCCCTCTGTGTATTTTTCAGGAATTTGTATCTTTTTTTTTTAATATTTTTATTTATTTCTAGGAGAGAAAGAGAGAGACAGCGTGAGCAGGGGAGGGTCAGAGAGAGAGGGAGACACAGACTGAAACAGGCTCCAGGCTCTGAGCTGGCAGTCAGCACAGAGCCCGACGCGGGGCCCGAACCCATGAACCGCGAGATCATGACCTAAGCGAAAGTCGGACGCTTAACCGACTAAGCCACACAGGCGCCCCAGGAATTGGTATCTTAAAAATTATCACCACTTATCTTTATTAGCAAATGGAAATTATAGCTGTGAAGGAAATTAGTTTTGTAATATTTTAGGTGGCATTCTGCAAACAGCTTAGGCATTTGTATTTACACAAATTCTCTCCTTCCCACTAAGTCCTTTTCTCCTTATGTTGAGTGGGATGGGCCATATCTCAGAATAAAGTCTCTTTTCTCTGTGTCTATATTTCAGCCTTTCATTCATTTCTCATTCAGCCAGCCCTTGGAAGGGACACAACTGGTAATTGGACCCAGATTTGCAGATGACATGAGATGCTCAAAGGGACACCCTGATCCTTCCCCATGGATAACCTAAGCCAACTGTCCCCTCTTCATTTGAATATAAAATATTTCAGAATGGCAGTGGGCCCACCTGAGAACAGAGATCAGCGTCCAGATGGAAGTAGACAATATTATCAGTATCACTGTTACCCTTGTCATCTTCATGGGTCTCTGAAGAGTGGATCATAACTGTGGAGAAAGGGAGATGGGTAAATGCTGAGCAAAGCAGGAATTTAAATAAAATGAAAACAATAAAAGAAACTTTTTCCCCAGCCTAATTTTAGCCTTTAAAGCTGCTTACTAGTGAAATTGTCAAACAATCCGTATTTTATATAATATTTTATGTAATAAGTGAGTATGCATGATTATCTAGCTTTCCTTTGATAATATATACATATACTTGTATATACAAATGTGTATATGTATATATACACAAATAGTTGTACATATGTGTATAAATATGTAAATGTATTATGTACATATAAAATTGTTTAAATTGCAGATTATAGTGCCTTAGTGGATAGGAAAATACTTTTGTTCATCAACAACAGTGTTCTGGGGTGCCTGGTGGCTGAGGAGTTAAGCATTCAATTCTTGGTTTTGGCTCAGGTCATGACCCCACGATTCGTGGGTTCAAGCTCCCTGTTAGGCTCTGCGCTGATAGTATGGAGCCTGCTTGGGATTCTCTCTCTCTCTCTCTCTCTCTCTCTCTCTCTCTCTCTCTCCACCCCTCCTCTGCTCTCGGAAGGNAGAGAGAAAGAAAGAGAGAGAGAAAGAAAGAGAGAAAGAAAGAGAGAAAGAATTTATTGGAATATGAAAATAATTTATTGGAATAATTTATTGGAATAAAAGTGAGTAAAGTAGGATAGAAAAGAAAATAGCCTATCAAAAGGCAGCTACGTTGGGCACCTGGGTGGGTTAGTCGGTTAAGCATCTGACTTCAGCTTAGGTCATGATCTCATGGTTTCTGAGTTTGAGCCCTTGTGCTGACAGCTCAGTCTAGAGCCTGCTTCAGATTCTGTGTCTCCCTTTTTCTCTGTTCCTCCCTTGCTCATGCTCATGCTCATGCACTGTCTCTGTCTCTCTCTCTCAAAAATAAACATTAAAAATTTAAGTTAAAAAGGCATCTACCTTAGTGAGGGCAACTTTCTTTCCCCTTTAATTACACATTCATTTATGTGTGTGCTTGGGTGTATGAACTGAATTGCAGTGTAAATAGTTCATGTTGTGGCTCATTGCTAAAAATTTTTGAAAAACATTACTAAAGTCATAGTGACAGCAACGATTCACATGTTCCTCTTATTCTTGTAGATATTTTTTTGAGTTTACTTATTTTTGAGAGAGAAAACACACACACACAAGCATAGATGGGGCAGAGAGAGTGGGAGAGAGATAATCCCAAGTAGGGTCCACACTATCAGCACAGGACCCGAGGTGGGACTCAAACCCAGAAATGTGAGATCAAGACCTGAGCCGAAATCAAGACTCAGATGCTTACCCGACTGAGCCATCCAGGCGTCCCCACAGATTTCTTATTTTATTGCCAAGTGCCAGAGAATTATAATTAGTAGCTTACTTCCTGGAAATGCATCATACAATTTAATGGAGATAAATATTTTTATGTTTCGTTCCACATGGCATTCACTCAAACTATTATTTGGTTAGCCTTTTCTATCTGCTGGTTATTGTAGGTTTCCTGTCTGCTATTTTAAGCTTTCTTGCACTAACAAGGCTGAAGATTGGATTGCAATAATCCAATAATGCCATGCAAGGAAAGTCTACTAGGATAATGTTAAACACTGATTTAGGGAGCTTGATCCGTCTCTGATCCTGCTTCGAATGGCACCCCGTGTTGAAGCAAGGATCCTGTATTTTTTATGAGCATTACATAGTCTGTTGTCTCCCTGTTCAATAAAATTCCAACCAGCCGGAAATCTGACACTGCAAAAACATGAGAATTCTCACAGTTCGAATATTACAGTGGCCGGGTTTTTTTTTACCATATTGTTTTCCTTTGACTGTACACAAAGAGAGGACTTATAAAACTACAGTAGTATATCTGACAAGTTGCACTGTTGTTACGGGTGGTGTCTCAACAATTGCTATTAGCTGATATATATTAGCTGCATGGAAATGCATTATTTACTGTGTGGGTCTCTGGGCATATAAAGTAGTAGCTGCTTGCTAGCACTTTAGAAATAATGTAGCGGCAAAAATCCTATCAAACTTGCACTTTTTGTTTGTGAGCAAAATAAAAAGAGCCCCATAGGGCTTCCCAATAGGGAAGCTCTGCTAGTGGGAACACGTTCTAGTAAATTCTAACATGAATCCAAGTGAACTCAAAATTGAGCGCTTAGCTACTAATTTTATTCGAGTTCATCGTGAATAAGTTGTGACTTGGAGTTGAGAAGGCATGAAATATAACATGTCTGAATGTCAATGTTTTACAAACTTGGCAACTTTTGAAAAATAATTGTTATGAGATTAACATTCCCAAGATTAACATAATCATGCAATCCAAGGATCCACATTCTAAAATCTATAATGACTAATATAATTTCTGTATTCTGTTGTTCCTAAGTAGCCTTCTAACTCTTTGCACATTTCTGCCTTTTGGTTTATGTTATGTGAACATAAATATTGACGATGTCCTGTGTTTTATGGGGGGGGGGCACTTACTCCTGTAAAAATCATTCTGCAGGGTTCCAAAGTGCAAGTCTAGAGAGGAACTCTGGCAGCAAATTCAAAAAGAGACACCTTTTTTGTAAGTATTTACATTTATGCCAGACATACATTGTGAACTTCATGTACATGTATGTAGTCTTTGTTGAGATCAGAACACCGGTTTCTTTGTATTAAACATACAAATCCACGCCCATCCTTTTGACCTTCTTACAATACTATGAGCTAAATGTGTGCTGTGGCCCAGTTGAATATAAGGTGTGGACACAACATAAATTTAGGTTGAAATCCTTAAGTGAGGAAACAGGGTGCCCTTTTCAAATTGAAGACTATCTATTTTGGTCAAGATCAATAAATCAGAGAAAATACTTTTCCAGCATTCCCATCATCGCACAGATTATATTTCACATTTTTATCAGATTTAAGGCCCCCCAAAGTGTTGTAAAGTTGCTTTCTTATATCTATCGAGTCTTGGAAACAGGGAAAGGTGGTGAATCAACATCACTTGCTGGGATGGGCATTGTCCTAAGCCCTTTCCCTCCCACGCCTCCCTCACTCCTCTGTGTGTCTGTGGGTTAGATGCTGGTGTGTCCCCATTTTGCAGATGAGCAAATAAGTCCCTATCCCTTGCCCAGAATCTCTCAGTCATTAAGTAGAGGACCTGAGCTCAACCCAAGGCAGATTGCCTTCAGAGACCATCTTCTCAGTTACGGTGTATTTTTTTTTTAATGAAATAGTTAGATAGGAGAAAGAAAAAGAACAAAGGGAGCATGGATGCCATGACTGAAATGAAGACAGGTTTGTTTTGGTAACTAACACCCCAAACCTCTTCCGACACCTGTGAGAATGCTATTGGAAAAGCTTGGCAATAGCACCAAAGTGTGAAAGGTCAGTGGGCACATCGTTCACTGGTAGGGAAATCCGATTTCAAAAGAAAAGAAACACACTCATCATTTGGAAGAAATAAGTACAAACCTAAGTGACTAGTCCCAGGACTCATGAGCTCTAAATGGTTGAAGACTGATGGCATGGAAAAATACATATTGTAACAATATAAATGAGCCTTTATTATGTACTTTGTATTCCATGTAGTGTAAATAGCGTGACAATGCTTTACATGTATTCGTGATTTGAGAGAATCAATTAGATTCTTTGATTGAGAGAATCAATTAGATAGGTACCTTACTGAAACAACTCTAAGCTCAGTCAATTTTCTTTTTTTTTTGCTTTAAGTTTCTGTTATACCTCGGGTAAAGAAAATACAGAAGTGTTTGAGATAAGAGACACATGTCCTGTGTCTCATGGAATACCTGGGCTTTCCAGAAAGACGCTGACGTCAGGCATGTCTAAAACCCCCACTTGAGACAGCGCCTCTGAGTCCCACCTCCTGTCACTGGTGTGAACACATCAGAAGCAATATTTTCTTGGGTTTCCCCACCATCCCTTTGATCCACTTGTTTTTCTTTATGGCTCTCTTAGTTTACATTTTCCGGCATAACAGCAGGCATTTCTCACTCTCTTCAAGGCTCGTCTTCTTAGCCCTTATATGATGCTGTCACTTCCCTTTATCTTTTTATTTTAATATAATTTATTGTCAAATTGGCTCACATACAGTGTGTACAGTGTGCTCTTGGCTTTGGGGTAGATTCTCGTGGTTCATCGCTTACATACAACACCCAGTGCTCATCCCAACAAGTGCCCTCCTCAGTGCCCATCACCCATTTTCCCCTCCCCCCCACCTAGTTTGTTCTCTGTATTTAAGAGTCTCTTATGGTTTGCCTCCCTCCCTTTCTGTTGTACCTTTAAAAGTTGCAAACTCAGAGTGAGCAAAATGCCTCCTTCTTTCTTCTGAATAACAAATAGAAACAATGAAGGGCTTGGTTAAAATGTTAAAACAAAAACAGAGGCAAACCTTTTTTCTAGAAGTCATCGCAATAGTGAAATGTTTATGCAAAATATAACGGGCCACTGGAACTGAAGAATTTCCTTTGAATCAGATAATTTTTGTTGTTAGGACAGATTTGCAACACTTGCAAAATGTGTTCGGTCCCATTAAATCACACTATTTGCCATTTCAGCACCAGACACGTGGGATGGCTCTCTCTCATTGTTAATTGGTCTCCCACAAGGGAGCTTTGGAGGAGGAACCAAGTTGCTTCGGGTCTCTCAAGTTAATAAAAATCCCTAAAGGGTCTCATTTATTCTGTGCCCCAGTTAGTAACTAATGGCATCTAGTAGCGGCAGGATTTGAGGCACTCAAATGGCCATCCCTTGGGGATATAGATCCCAAGTAAACTGTGGAGATGTTTTCACACCTCGGCCTAGACACGTACAGACTAATGAGGTCCAACCCCAGCAGCACGCGGCACAACTGACCCAGCACCTGGCCCTGGGTAATTGTGGTGGGTGAGTGCCGTACTGCTCATGCCCTCCGTGGACAATGGCTGTGTGGAAGCTTCCATCGGGTCCCCTCCCTGGGAGGCATGCCCTTCCCAACATCTTCATTCATCGAAAGTGCATCTGTGACAATTCCTGAGCCAGGAGACACTTGTCTCTTTCCCTGGAAGAGTTTCGACGTGGGAAGCCGACCCATAATGGCAGCGTCTTTATTAAAATATGTACAGTGGAAATTATGCTAATTAAGCTGGAGTGTAATTATAGACTAGAAAGATTCTTCGCAGTCTGAATTGAATTGTTGTAGATACATGTGCATTAACTTAATAGTGTGCAGCTAATTATGAAAAGTAAAGGAGAGGAAGAGAGGTGATCAGTTACGCGACGTTTTAAGAGATGCCGCAGTCCCAGGCCAACTCTCCTGTTAAATCCCAGGTAACCCTGTGATGAGAATTCTTCTCTCGACTGTCTCGGATTTTCAATACCACAATTAAAAGAACCACCAGTGACTAACCCATTTAACTCTATTTGTCTGTGGCATTTATTACAGCAGAGAGTTAAATGCAGTAACACTCCGCAGCTTTATGCCCTAGTCCAAATATATCTGTGGAGTTAATTCTTCATTCTTTATTTATGCTTTTGTGTGCATTTATGATAATTATAAGAATGAGGCAAGGATCCACCATCCCAGTGTGATTTGCCATGCTCAACTAAAACTGTATTCTGGGAAATAAATTCTTTTTACTTAGAATTAAAATAAGCTCAAGTGGTAGTCATGTAGCTTCTGTTCCAAAGCTATCAACTAAATGATCTGAGAGATATGGTCATGATGCTGTGTTGACGCAAAGGAAAAGTCAGGCATTGAATCCTCGCAGCTACGGACTTCTAGAGTCTGTCAGTAAGGTGGGTGTCCTGGGTCCATTGATCAGTGTCACCTGAACCAGCTAAATGAGAAATGCTGTTTGTAAGCATGGAGAACCCATACAGTGATGCTGAGTGATTTTGCAATGAATTTCCAAAAATCTAGCGTCCACGCGTCCTCTGAGCAGAATGACTTGACACCCACTTGCCCACTACCAGAGAGTTTGGCAATCTAAAGACCCAGCAAAGCACTAAGAAATCAAAGGTCCTTTACAGAGGGTATGACTATCCAGTAAAAGGAGGAGGCTTGCGTTGTAGGATATCACACCTCTTTCTTCTGTGTTTCCAAGAAACTTAAAAAAAAAATCACTTTAATTTTTTTTTTGTTGCTAGAAAACCAGCGAAAATGTGGAGATGTGCATCAGACTTTGTCCAACTCCTTCAATTTCCATTTTTCCCTTTTCTCATTTATGTAATGGTTGTGTTCTTACACGTGGATTGTTCAAGACACTAACAATCAATAACCCTGAATTTTCATCGGAACTTCCTAAATCTTTTCTGACATATCTGTAATGATCTTTAGAACATTTAGAACTACTTCTTTTCTGATTTAATTAAATGTTGCTTCTACTATGTTGTAAGATTTCTTTTGCCAAGGTAGTATTGTATCCGAAAGTTTCTTAAAGCTCATTATTTAATTCATACACTTTTGAGGAAATCATGAAGTTGTTCTTGCCTGTGCTGAGACAATATTGCCGAGTGATTACAACCTTGGTTTGGGGAGATTTGGTGCCAGGTTGGAACCCTAGAACTACCTGATATTAACTGTGTGACTTTGCACACGATGTTAAACTTCAGCGTCTATTCCCCCCACTAAGTGAAAACATCATTACCTTGCTCAAAGGAATATAGCAGCAGTCACCAAACTACAGTCCATGAACCAAACCTGGCCCACAAACTGCTTTTGCAAATAAAATTTTAGTGGGACATAGCCACGCCCATTTTTAATGTTTATTCTGTGGCTGCATTTGAGCTACTGTGGCAGAATTGAGTAGTTCTGACAGAGATTATATACCCAGCAAAGCCTAAAATATTGATTTTCTGACCCTTAAGAGAAAAGAAGTGCTGATCCCTAGATTAGAATATTAAATTTGTGTTTGTATCTAAAACATATACAAAAACACATGTATATAACATAGGCCTATAAATGTGTGTTCATATAATGTGTGCTCAACACATTTGGAGTATTCACTATCTGTTGATAATTTTAAATATCATTATGATTTTATTAAATCCAGTTTTACTTCATTGTTAGAAAATCAGTTGTGAAGATGATTTTTGATGGGGTAGCATAAGCCCTCAAATGAATCACAACTAAAATATTTCTTTAAAAGGATTTTCTAAAGACGAGACTTTGTTTCTAATTCAAGCAGATGATTATAAGAATAAATATCATGATGCTTTTTAAAATGCATTAGTTTCCTAGAGCTGCCATAAAAAATGGCCACCAATTTAGTGGCTTAAGACAACAAGTTTGTTTTCTCAGTTCAGAAGGCGAGAATGCCAAGGTCAAGGCAGCAACAGAGCCAGGCTTTCTCCCAAGGCTCTGGGGGAAGATCCTTCCTTGCTTCTTCTTAGCGTCTGGTGGTTGCAATCTTTGCCATTTCTTGGCTTCTAGACATATTGCTCTACTTTCCCTGCCTCTAGTCACCACATTGTGTCTCCCTGTGTCCATCTTCATGTGGTCTTCTCTCTGCGAGTATCTCTGGATCCAAATTTCTCTGTTGTTAGAAGGACACTGGTCACTGATTAAAGCTCAGCCTAATCCAGCATGACCTCATAATTGTATGATGTCTGCAAAGACCTTATTTCCAAATAAAGTCACATTCACAGGCTCTGGGGCTTAAGACATCAACGTATCTTACCAACATATCTTGTCAAAAAGTGTATTTTGGGGGGAACCCCAAATACTATAATATCAAGTATTATCAACTCATAATGTCAGATAACTCTGCTTTGGGAAATTGACACTTATAATTTAGAATATATTTTAGACAAAAACAAATGATGGAAACAACTATTTCAGTCAGTCATTTTAATGGTTGAAACTAAGAATTAAAAGACTGACCAAAATGCTAGTAGCAGCACATTTTTTAAAGGGACATGTATGTGTATTGTTTCGAGGTAAACATAGGCTTCAGGTGACATGCCGCTATAGGGAATGACAGATGGATAGACAAACGTGTTCTGAAGTGTGTCCTGAGGAAAGGCAAAATACATATGAAGAGTGTGGAGGGGTTGAGGACAGAGGCACAAAATCATTATAAACGTCTGGATCCAAGGCTCATATTGGAAAATACAAAAATATTTTAAAAGTAACCCATGATGCCACCGTCGATAATACTGTTGACGTGCTCATTTATTCTCACAGTCATTTAAATTCTGTTTGCTTGTCCATTCCTTCTCTCTCTTATCTCTCATTGCTCCCACCTTCCTTCACACCCAATGCACTCACACTCACCTTGTGATCATATTTCCTGTAGAGATTTGTATCTTGGAATTTTTTTTCATTGAATATAATTTTATGAATGCCCTTCCATGTTATTACATATATTGTTTAAGCATAATTTTTAATGACTATAAATATCCTGCTTTCTAGCCATACCATTCTATAACAATTCTTTTTTTTTTTTTGATTGTTCAGTTTTAAATACTGAGAAATCATTAGAAAAGAGATTTTTAGGTATCTTATAAGGTTTCAGAAGTCAGGTTCAAAACCAGATAGGTTCAGATGCAGGTGTGGTGTCAGTGTTTAAAAGAAAATTCACAGTAGTCATCCTCAAGTGGAAGGAGGCCTCTCTGGTCATGCACACATACTTAAATTATTCTACAATCTGGGTTCACATATCAGGTGACAGATGGACTGGATGGCTATACCCAGGTGTCTTTCGCCTCTGAAATGATAGGTTTTTGGTAGGAGCTGTCAGACATTCCTTCTGGAGCACGGCAGGCCGTGTGAGCATGGATTAAATGATTCTGATGGGAAAGTCTTTTTTCAAGGAACAGTTTTTCTAAAATCTGTATTGTTTTATTTATTTATTTATTTATTTATTTATAGCACAAGTGGGTGAGGGGCAGACAGAAGGAGAGACAGAATCTCAAGCAGGCTCCACGCCATCAATACAGAAGCTGATGCGGGGCTTGAACCCACAAACCATGAGATCATGACCTGAACCAAGATCAAGAATCAGCCACTTAACTGACTGTGCCACCCAGTGTCCCCAAAATCTGTATTGTTGAAAGGAGTAGAGTAGGAATCCAGAAACCCAAGCCATGAATGTCAAATGCACCTGTGAAACTGGGTATCTTCCATAGATGCACTTGACCAAAGTAGCTTGCACGTGGGATCCATTCTAACACACCTGACTTTTTTGGTTAATTTAGGCCTTGGATGTAGTTTGTTTTGGTTTTTTGGTTTGTTTTTTGTTTTAATTTTAAATAGTTGTCTACCATGACTGGTCTGGGTAGTCACTGCGTTGTTTTACAGTATGTAATCCAGTATTTCAATTTCAAGTTGTCTTTCAGGAAGAAATATTATGAGTCCATTCACTTGCTTCTGAGAAAGCTACAAAACCCAGTAGATACTATGCTTTCCCTCTCTTTCTCTCTCACCAGTACTAGTTGTGGGTTGGAAGGGCCAAAGCCCATAGCAGGTACCCACCTTTCTACATCTTCCTTGAGGCCTAAGGACCCAAGAGGCTTTACCCACAGGGAGCCCTGCTGTCCAGAGATTGGGAAACAAATGGCCTGTGGTTTGTTCCTCTGGACCCTAAGCGGCTGCTTTCATGTCTGAGATGGAGGCCAAATAAAAATGCCAAGTGCTTCCGTCCTTGGGAGAGTTAACCGTTATTTTCAGCTGGTGGATTTTATAACTAGGTATTTGTCAGTCTCCGTTTCAAACCAGCCAGGAGGACACTGGGTAGCTCGCCAGCCCCTGAGCACAGCGTCGGCGTGCAACAAATCACGGGTATCCTGTCAGCGGGCTCTGGCGGAAGAAAGTCCCAGAATATAAAGGAGCTCAAGCCCATCCCCTCTTCCTACTCCAGGATGAAGTCAAGGGATCTGGCCTGGATGCATACATAAAACGCCAGGAGGGACCCCACACCCATGACCCTATTTCGAACGTGTAATGCGTCATTTGCCTCTACATTTAGAGCCCTCATTTTAATTGCCTTAAAAATTTTTTTTTGTCAGAGAGAAGGAAACCAACCACCTGAGTCCCTGCTGGGCCAAGGTGAAGTAGAAGGACATACATGCGCATGCGTGACTGTGGCCAGGTGTCATAGTGAAGATGCCCCCCCCACCCCCCTCCTGTCACCTTGCATACAGAGCAAGACCTGTCCCTCCAAGTTGTGTGAGCCAATGACAGTTAAAGTCTTCAGAGTCCTGGTCTCGGGCTGGTTTCAATGAGAGAAATGTCACAATTAATTTAATAACCTTTATCCAGATAAAGGCCTGCTAACTCATCTCTTCCACTTTCTAATAACACCAGATTTCATGTTAGTTCTTGCACGGTCACCGTAACATAATAGTCCTTAGTTGCCGCCTTTCTCTTTTTCAGATTTTTGGCTGTCCCCTTTTTACATATTAAAAATCCACATTACATCACATTGTGCTACCGCTCAGCCCTGAGGTAGCACACTCTCATGTGCACAGTTGACGCTGGTTGTCACTGTCTGGAAGCCAGGCTGGGCGGCTGACCAGAGCGCCTGCTCCGTGTGGCTTGGGCGTCTCACAGCACAGTGGCCGGGACCCCAGAGGGACCATCCAAGAGTGAAACCCCACAAGACCATAACGGAAGCTGCAAGGCTCCTTACGAGCTGGCCTTGGAGCCCTGTTCCATTAATACAGGTAGATCACTTTGCCCAGCCACATTCGTGGAGAGGGGCCCCACCTCTTGATGTGAGAAACAGAGGTGAGGATAGGGTGGGGAAGGGACAGGCAACCTCTTTGTCTTGCTGCTGTATCAAATATAGCCTCCGTTCAAGAGCTGAGATAGAGGATTCTGTTTCTCTTCTTTCTTTTATGTCATAAATACACACTTAATATACATAATATAGGATATATATATATTACATTTGTATATGTAAGTTTGTGTATAGGTATATGTGTGTGTGTGTGTATATACATATATATATACACATATATATATGCACACTAAGAAGAGATTTTCAGAAATTGCCTCNGTGTGTGTGTGTGTGTGTATATACATATATATATATACACATATATATATGCACACTAAGAAGAGATTTTCAGAAATTGCCTCGTGTGATTGTGGGGATTAGCAAGTCTTAAACCTGTAGGACAGGCGTGTAGGCTAGAATCTCAGGCAGGGGTTGATACTGCAGCTCTGAGAATTTCTTTTGGACACCTCAGATGTACTCTTACGGGCTTACTTCTGATTGATTGGAGGCGGCCCACTTACTATGGAAGGTAATCTGAAGTTGACCTAAAGTCAGTCAGTTGTCAATGTTAACCACATCTACACAGAACCTTCAAGGCAACACTTAGATTGGTGTTTGATTCAATAACTGGGTACTGTCACCTAACCAAGTTGACATGTGAAACCAAGTTTACCTGTAGACATGTAGATGTAAAACTAACCATTACAGTGTCTATAAAAAGGACATGCTGGTCCATATAATGGTGATACCGCAATGGCAGGAGAGAGATACAAGATTCTTCTCCTTGGCAGATCTTCTGTACGCAGAGGGAAATCAGAAGCAAAAGAAAAGAATAAATGTGCAGAATGTTTCTGTTTAACTATACCTTGGCCAAAACTTTATGAAATATAAAAATAGGAAGGTTTTTATTTTTTTATTTTTATTTTAAAAAATTTTTTAATGTTTTATTTATTTCTGAGAGAGAGAGAGAGAGAGCGTGAGCAGGGGAGGGTCAGAGAGAGAGGGAGACACAGAATCTGAAACAGGCTCCAGGCTCTGAGCTGTCAGCACAGAGCCCGACGTGGGACTCGAACCCATGAACCATGAGATCATGACCTGAGCTGAAGCTGCACGCTTAACCAACTGAGCCACCCAGGCACCCCAAATAGGAAAGTTTTTAAATATGACCTATAACTCTTGGGGTTTGTTTTGTTTTGTTTTGTTTTTAATTTCCCAAACTTTAGAAGCCTTGATCTTTGTCTTTGTCTTCATCACGATGCACTGTCCTTCTTACTGTACCCTGTATCTCAGATGCACTGACTAGCTCCAAAGCTGAGGCAACAACTTAATGGCTTTTGTAAACTCTTCAATTAAAAAAAAAAGAACACTGTGTGTGTGCGCGGCAGATGAAGTGAAATGTCCCAGGATTAAGCCATCTTATTTACGTAAGGAGTTAGCGAGGAACAGATTCCCTTGCTTGGGGGGGAGGAATTGGAACATGCAAGTCTTTTTCAGCTTCTTTAAGAATTTCCTGTGTGACCTTGAATCATGGGCCCACCCAGCCGATGCCTGAACGTTCGTTTGTTGTGCTGTGTTGACAAGTTAACATCTTAAAGGGTTTCTGGGCAGCCAGATGGAAGCCACTGTGTTTCTGGGGAGAAAGAGGAGACAGGGGCCAAGCCAGCCCGTCCACATGCGCGCGGCTCTGCCAGCTCTCCAACCCCTGTGCGCTCCCTGTCTGTCGCCGGCGTCGCCTGCAGACCTCGTTACAATGCAGCATATGCCCGCTTCCCTGATGGGAAGGGTTTTGCACTGCTCTGATGTCTAGGGTTTATTAGAGGAAATCTATTAAGCCTGAGGTATGAGGCTGGCCTCCTGCCGTTGCAGGGCTCGTGGAAGCAGCCCTGAAAGCATCTGCCTTTCAGTGAAATCTAAGTTTGATGGAGACACCAGATCAGTGGAGAAGCATTATTCACCCCAGGAATATAACGACTGAAAATACCGCACCAGCTCTATTCTTTGACAGAAGAGCGTCTGGCAGGGTAATAGGAGAATGACGAAGATGTTACAGTACGTGAGAAGAGTTATCGAGCGCAGGGATTCCCAGATACCTCTTCTTGCAAATATGTGCTCAGACTGCAGAGCTACGTGTAAGAAACCAGCATAAAATAGTCATCCATTCTCACAACAGTTTGATCGAACACGAAGAAGGAATGACGCACCGTATAGGGCCTGTCAGGGGCAGGCTCCCACGGTGGGGGGGTGGGGGGCACACGCTTATAACTCCTGGAATGTCCCCACTCTGCCCGCCAACTGGTCACAGGTGGTCCTTCGTGCCTCATGCTGGGCCGACAGCCGTTCATTCACTTAGGTGCGTGAAGCACAGGTAACAAGACGTGTCAAGCATACGTCCTCTCCACCCTTTCCTTCATGCTCACCGTTCTAGACCAGAACTCACTAGCATCCGCTAAAGGAAATCTACTCTGCCTTTTGGTAACATTATCAGGAGGGAGTCAACAGAGGCCCATGTAATATGACCAAAGACGATTCATTTCCTATGATCTTTGTCGGGCACCATCGGAAATATTCCCTAAACCAGTAGTTCTCAACAGGGGGGTGGTTTTGCCCCCCTTCCCACCCACCCCCCTCCGGAGATACTTAGCAATATCTGGAGATATTTTGGGTTGTCACAACTGAAGGGGGTGCTATTGGTATCTAGTGATTAGAGGTCAGAGATATCACTAAATATCTTACAATGTTAGGAAACCCACCCCCCTTTCCCAACCAAGAAGTCTCCAAAATATCCATAGTCCTGGGTTTGAAAGACTCGGCCTTACTCATGTGTCTTCTTCCTCTTAGCTCCATCCTCAACTTCCCAGATGGAAGCATCTAGGGCCAGGGATCTTACGTTATTCGCTGTAGTTCATGGACATTCAGGAAAAACCCAGTGAACAAATGAGTGAATGAATGAGCTCAGGGAGGTATGGCAGGCTAGCCAGCAAGTAACAGTTAAGTTAGCACTTACATGATATTTGCATATACAGTATTGCATTCTATCATTGTTATTGTTTTTATCTTTGAGGTGTGTTTATCCTGGCATAATTTCATTTGTTCACTGTGCACCTGACTGTATGTAAGCCAGTGTGCTAGGCACCAGGAACAATGCAATGAGAAAAATGGTGTGATGCCTGCCCACTGGAGTTTACTTCCCCAGTGGAAAAAAACGCCATGAACCAATTAAACAGATAAGTGTGAAATTTCAGTGGCACAAACACTACAAGTTCTGCTTGCCCGACACGAAAGAAGCCTGGGAAATGTCCATAGTGCCATGAATTCGCATCTCCTCCGGAGTGGTGTGCCCCGCAGAGGAGACTTTAAGTCTCTGTGTTAACATGCCAGTATCACCTGTGGATATTATCAACTACTTAGTCATCAGGAAGGAGCTTTTGCAGGTCTTAATTCTCGAGCAGAATTGCATTTCCCAGCAGGTGGGAAATGGCCCTCGTTAGTAATGGAGAAAGGTGGACTGCCAGCCCACATAGGGACCTGCACACGGTGCTGAGGGAAAAGGCAGGGGCCAGCGTACAGGGCTGTTCTGGAGCACAGGACTGTGCATGACCGAGTACAAGTGGAGAATTTCTAGAAGGCCAGTAAGATATTCTGGTTTGCTTTGGAACCTTGCAGCAGTGTTTTTTGTGCAGGATAAGGTGGGGGTGGGGATTTTTCCCGACTAGAGGGAGCCCATTGGGAAATATCACAGTTTTCATAACAAGAAATAATGAGCCTGTGGACTGTGGCTCCAGCAACGGACTGCTTTGGAAAATGAGTTCACAGTTCTCCTGTCTGGTGTCACTGGGCATGGTGGGAGAGGGGGAGGAGCTTACATAACATTCTCTTATTGGCGGCGTTATTTCCTAATAGCTATTGAAGGAGCAGTCCCTTATAAATATTTGTTTTCCCCCAAGGTAACAATGCCCATCCTCCCCTTCATCAGCATCCTACTAGACTGGGTAACCTTGATGTTCACGGCAACTCTGTGGATTTAGCGTTTCAGAGAAAATGAGACAAGACTGAATTTTTCTTTATGTTATCATAGGGTGATTTTAGCTCTAAGAGTCTTTTCCCCAAAATATTTGAGGCGTCCCCAGCTGCTCAACAAACATGGAAAATGCCGGGATCCAAAGATGATTGTCACACGCTTTCTGCTTAAAGTTCTGGTTGGGTTGTGTGTGAAACCTGCAAATACAAATTCGCCTTTCTGGGAAAGATGTTCTAAAAGAAGAAGAGGAAACACAACTGTAGCAGAAAGGAGCCTGGGAACCCCGCTGCAGTTGGGGTGGCTCATTCTCCAGAAAGTAAAGTTTCCTTTCACTCCCACCCCCCCCCCAGCCCCATTGCTAATTCAGGATTCTTTCCTCTCTTCTATTTAACCATCAAGGATGTATTAAATCAACAATAGGTAGTAAACTTGAAATCTCAGATATTTGAGAGACTCAGAACATAAATCAGTCAAGGCACATTTAGAAAAATTCTGTGAGTTTTTCTACACGTATAGAATAGGAGATGAAGAAAAGGTGTTTAAAACTTACCCACAAACGTCTAGCTCTGGCATCGTCGAGAATACAAATTTTAAGTAACAACAACTACCCAAGCCACTGGACTTCGCTCTGGGAAATGAAGATACTCAGCTGAACTGGCAGTGTTTCTCACCTAAAGTTAGTGCCTTACGCAGGTTATATCCAGACTATCCAAATGTGTGTAATATTTCAACCAATTAAAATTACTTCTCAAACCTGTAAAGGGTTTTCCTAACTCAGGAAATATTTTATAGAAATTACAGACTTCTACTTGAAGGTAAAAAACAAATAGACCTAAATAAAACATAAAAAAAAATTAAAAAAAAAAAAAAGGGGGCGCCTGGGTGGCTTAGTCGGTTAAGCGTCCGACTTTCGCTTAGGTCATGATCTCGCGGTTCATGGGTTCGAGCCCCGCGTCGGGCTCTGTGCTGACTGCCAGCTCAGAGCCTGGAGCCTGTTTCCGTCTGTGACTCCCTCTCTCTCTGACCCTCCCCTGCTTACACTGTCTCTCTCTCTCTCCTAGAAATAAATAAAACATGAAAAAAAAATTAAAAAAAAAAAAACATCTAGACCAAGCCTTCTTTCTTATTTTTGTATCCACCTGCATAGAATGTGGATATGAATGTTTTCATAACTTGAGGAAATACACATTTCTCGTGACTTTAGTGGATAAAAACCTTCCTGCAGATTCTGCCTCTGAGCACAGTCTGGACCTCTGATGCTTAATCAAATGGAAGTCAAACACTCTCTGAAGAGCATGAGAAAATTTGAGTGTGCTCCGTTCTGTTATGCCAAAGAAGACAGTGTCCTTTGCGCTACGTGTGATTAAATTCCTCCTTTGTGCCCACACAGATTTCCCCTTCCTTAACCGTCCCTGAGGACCACAGCTGTATATGGGGTGGGCTCTGCTTCATGCAACAAGCACAGGCTATAGACTCATTGAAAGTCAAGGTGGTTCTCGGGCTTCCTTTCAACAAATTGGGAGGGCGCCTGGGTGGCTCCGTCAGTTAAGGGTTTGACTCTCGATTTCAGCTCAGGTCACAATCTCATGGTTGATGAACGCTCCAGGTCAGGCTCTGCATTGACAGCACAGAGACTGCTTGGGATTCTCTCTCTCTGCTCCTTCTTGCTTGCTCTCTCTCTGCTCCTCCTTGCGCTCTCTCTCTCTCCCCAAATAAATACATAAACTT
Source organism: Crocuta crocuta (assembly GCF_008692635.1). Taxonomy (NCBI): domain Eukaryota; kingdom Metazoa; phylum Chordata; class Mammalia; order Carnivora; family Hyaenidae; genus Crocuta; species Crocuta crocuta. Next base: position 3,009,246 of record NW_027551559.1, read on the forward strand.
AAAAAAAATTGGGCAAGTCTCTCAAGCTCTCTGAACCTCAGTCTCTTTATCTATAAAGTAGAGCTAATCATAGGCCCTGCCTTCCAGAGTCATGGGGAAGAAGACTTAATTGACCACTAACACTTATTGAGCAACTACTAAGGCTTATCACTTTGAATATTAAAGTTGGATGATTTATGTAAATTTTAAAAACCCAGTCAAGATGTTAGCTTATTAGGTTTACACATGCATCATTTTATGAATCCATTAATTAGAGGCATTTTGCTGCTCATAGTAGGAGATTTTGATAGAAATACTAAATAGTTTGGGGACAAGATAATATACCCATAAATACAAATAAATGAATGTAATGAAGAAACAGAAAGATACGTATTTTATTATCAGGCCTTGTTTAAAGAAAATATCTGTTTTTAATTCCAACCAGCAGATTTTGATTGGCATGGCCAACCCCTATGGAAAATTTAAAACAGGAAAACACTAAATGTAGTAGAATAATACAAATTAGGAAAATGTTTTATGTCTGGAAAGTGTCATTTATTATACCTCAAACAGCATAAATCTCTATAGACATAAACCTCCAGACAGCCAATTGTACTTGACATCATAATCATTAATTGAATGAATCCCATGTGACTGGCAAAAGCCAGAGAAATGCAGAACATAATGAATTTGGAAGGAATTTGGAGAAATGGGCCCAGTGTGGGACCAAGTACAATTTAGAGAACAGGACATAAAAGAAAAGTAAGGGGTTGTGTTTAGGAACTGGTTGAAGGGAGCCTGGGTGGCCCAGTTAGGGGGCCATTGGACTCTTGATTTTCCACTCAGATCTTGTGGTCTGTGGGATCAAGCTCCATGTGCGGCTTTGTGCTGCTGACCTAGTGGAGCCTGCTTGGATTCTCTCTCTCCCTCTCTCTCTCTCTCAAAATAAATAAATAAATAAATAAACATTTAAAAAATGGTTGAGAGCACCTATCTTTCTCTGGGTAAGACCTCTCCTTTTCCGTCCCACCCCCTGACTCTGGGTCCTGGAATCCTTACAGTTAGATGGCCTGAAGTTGTAAATGGACTTTGCTTAAACATGAAATATTTTGCTTTATAAAAGTCAATGGCATAAAATGCCTGTGTGTGTTACTGATTATTTTAAAATTATGCAAGTCTTGATTTAAAAACAGAAAGCAATTACCATTGAAAAATACATAATGGACATGGAGTTAGTCCTAAATTAAATGAATTTTACTTCCTTCTAACGAAATCTCCGAGAGACAGACATGCATCCTAACTTCTGGTTTTTTGTAAAATTTAAAATGGAAACTGTTTGGTTAGAGACTGCAGCATCTTGGTAAGGAGGGTGGGTCTACCTAAATTTTAATTCTGCCTCTATCACTTGATGGTCCCTGGGATCTCAGGCAAATTGCTAAAGCTTTCCCTGCCACAGCTGCTGCATCTATAAAATCGGGGTTCTGATGGTACCGCTCTGATGGGAAGGTGGGATGAGGTGGGTAAGGTGCCTAGAGCAGTTGCTAGCACATAGGACTCGCTCAATAAATGGGAGCTCTTAGTACATTGAGTTCTACTTGTACAAACAAAGGGCATGTCAGTGCTTACTGTGGAGTCGTATTATGTAAGGAGATATTCTCCCTGATTATTAAATCTATCATTCTCTCGAGAGGTAGTGGATAAAGTAGTATCTCTATACAGCCTCTGATCACTCCAGTGCAGTTAAATCTAGAAAGAGTACCCGCTACGTTCATCCGACAACAGTCTTCAGTTCGCTGAGCTCATTCGCTTTCTGTGGCTCCCGTGTTTTCTCACGTGACCTCCCTTTCTGTAGTCTGAGTCCACAGAGCCCAACAAAGCTCTGGAGAAAAGGCTGGGAATGAGTGTGAAGGTCTCTTGAAATCAAGTTTAAGAATGAGAACTTCAACAATAATCTCAGACAGTGTAGGACACGCTGAATATAAGTGTTTTCAGCAACAGCATTGCCACCAAAGCAGTATTTTTTTTTCATGAACATCACATCCCATTGTACTTTACTCTTACGAAAGTAAAAAAGAGAGAGAAAGAGAAAGAGATGGCAAGTTTAAATGTTGGTATCTTCTCCAAATTCTCTTGTCAGCATTTTTTAAATACATAGCAAACCATTAGGGAACACTGGAATTTATGTCTTTAAAAGTCCTAAAATAATACATTTTAAAAGAATTTACAAAAGGAAAACCTGTTACAAAGTAGTAAGAACATTTTCCCAAATGACGCATGTTTATGTTCATTGAACTTAACTCGTGCGTCACTTCACTGAAATTCTAAATTTAAATCTTGCAAGATAAACTTTATATTCCAATAAGTATCATTTCCCCACCCCCCAGCAATTGTTTATTATGCAAAAATTCTTCATTTAGGTTTAGGTCACAGCGATGGGAAGGGCCATTCCTTTACCGCTGTTCCCCAGCCACGTTCAGCACGGCAAACTCAGAGGGGAGCCTCAGGATAATTTAAGTTTTCAAGAGAAACAAAACATCCGTCGAACACCAGGAGAAGCATGAGCTGTGTTAGTTCACTTTCAAAATTCAGTTGTGTCACATTCCTTTTGATGACATCATAAACTCGCAGACGCGGATTTTCAGAAATTTCTGGCATAGAAAGCAAGCACCATGTGAAAATGAGGAGGCAGAAGTGTCTGATGCTGCGGTTGGAGAAGCGGAGCCACACCCCAAAGGCACTATCTTGTTAGGACATAGACAATTCTGAAGTTGTTCCCATTCGGCGACGTAATAAATGGAGCTGTCGGTCAATTGTTCTGGCCCAGGGACACCATGAAAAACTGACAGAGGACCCCATGAGCCAATAAAATTGGGAAACCTCTGCAGCTGTATAAAGTCAAGCTCTGCCTAGTTTTTGTATCCGGTCACTTCCCACAAAGAAAAACCAAATGCGTTCAACAATTAGATATTAAATTAGCATTCTTCAGGATCCAAGTGATTTGTTTCCCTGTGGCTTCAGTTCACAGCTGTGGATGGAACTTAAACTGTTCTTCTAGTGAATAAAGAAATGCTTAATGAAGAAATGATAATTCTTAATTAGTGAAAAAGATAAAAGAAATGGGTGCTTTTATTATTTGCATAAATAAAGCTATACTTATCTGCCACTTGCTCTTTTCTCCTGTAATCAAACAGAATCCATGAGCCCTGTTGGCCATCCTGCCCGTTCTAAATTAGAAAATTCTATGGCAGCAATAACGGAAAGTATCTTGAAACTCATTGCAAACTTTTCAATTAATTTTCAAATTAATCACAGCCATTCTACTAAGAGTTAGGCGGACACTGAGGTAATAAAAGCCAAGTCTAAGACTTTATCAATGGGTAGAAATTAAAGGTAATGGGACATGGTTATCTGGAAATGAATACCTTCCTTTTTTTATGATGGCACTTTAAAAAGAAGCTTGCTAATACTTTCAGTTGCATAGATACGGAATCTCCCAGAATAATGGTATACAGCTGGCCTGCCTTACCCCTTTCACTGATGATCTGCAAGGATTACTAATAAATATCCACTGCTCATTATCTTATTCAAAATGAGGGGTGTGTATGTATACATATTTAGAAACATCCAGGCACACACGTGATGTGAAATAGGATAAAAGGAAATGCCTGCACATGGAATTCCTCTGCATCTAATGTCCAGTATGAGAAATAATTGTGAATGGCCACTTGGACACCGTAGTTCTCTTTTTCTAGTATTAAGACTGTGCTCACACCTTCATAGCTTCTTTATACTTCCTTTGAGGGCAAATGGCAGCAAACCTAGCTAGGTGTGTTGGGGTAGGTTTTTGATGTAGGCACTAGCGACTGAGTGTTTATAGTTCTTTGCTTCCTTGTTTGTTTTCCTTTTCTAGCAGCTAAAGAGCAACTACACCCAAAAGCTTTCCTCCCATTTCTGATACGTTTCAATAACAACAGCAGAAAAATGCTGGGAGATGTAAGCCCCGAAGTCGTTCATCAGTACTTATATTCAAGCACTTACAATTAGAGTTCGGCTGTCTCTCAGATTTTAAAATAAGCAGCCAAGTATACAAAAAAACAAAGAGGTAGACAGAATGTGACTTCGTGGGGACAAAGCAACTGGCCCCTTCCCTCCCCTTCCCTTATTACCTTCTCTTCCCTTCCTTCCCCTCCCCTTCCCACTTGTGGTTCTGATGTCATGTTGACAGAGCTTAACAGCACCACTTCAGCCCCCAGAATGCCACTTCTCCAGACAGAGAATGGAATATTGATCTCTGGTATCTTCCCTTCCCTTTCTGATATCCCCTGGGCCTCCCCTAACAGGGCAGCCCCATGCCTGGGGGCCAAGTAAGAGAAGAGCAGAGCCTGGTGTTCCTTCGAGCAGAAACAATTTCACAGAACATCAGCATCACACAAGGCCACCCTGACGATGACAGATCAAGACAAAATCAAGACCCCTCCCTTATCATGTCTGAACACTGACCAAACGTGAATGTTGTCCACATCACTGATGGAAACAGCCACCTGTCCAGGCAAATTTGGATGACTCCTCTTTCTTCACCAATTGCAGTTGGAGCCTTGCTTTGTCTTCTGTCCTTCTAAATCTTTAAGAATCTTTAAGATAGTGAGTTACGTCCTGGCAACAGCCAATCCAGGACCAGACCCTGCCCCCAAAGCCCCTAACACAAACCAAGCTGCTAGAAATCGGCTGTAACACCATCTTACTGAAACACCCTGCANACAGATGTGACCTGATGCACATGGTTGGATTGCGTTGACATGGCTAGCAACATGCTTTTTAAAATTGACCCATCCTGGGGCACGTGGCTGGCTCGGTCTGTAGAGCATGTGACTCTTGATCTTGGGACTGTGAGTTCAAGCCCCACATTGCGTGTAGAGATTACTTAAAAAATATTTTTTTTAATTAAAAAAGTTTACCCTTCCTGAGTACCACCGTCTTATATAGCACATTAATTTCTTATCAGGAAATTAATCCATAAGACAATTCGAGTAAGTGTTCTTTTTCCTTCTTACATAAGATGCTTTTTCTAGTAGGTAACTCTGCTCCCACATTATCGCCCACTACAGTTCAGAGGCAAAAACCAAGGTTTGGAACTAGACTTGCAGGTTTGGAACTAGGTTTGCGGCACAGACTTGGGGAGGAGACAGCTTGGCTGAACGTAACTTTGAACAAGCTTTGAACCTTAACAATTGACCCCCAGGTTCCATGCACCAACTTACTTGTGACCTCAGTCAGGGCACTGAACAATCAGACCTGAGTTTCTCAGCCTCACAATAAACAAGGGAAATGCTAGCTAAAGGACCCTCCCGTCCTAAAATGTAAAGAAAAGCAAATCAAAATGCGGATATACAAATTGTGGAAATACTAAGCCACTTTTATGATTTTTCATGATGGTATAATTATTTCATAATGTTAGTAATAATTATTTCTGCCATCCTTTGGCCTGATTTGAGTCCAGCACTACCGAAAGGGAAAGAGGCAACTAGATGGCCTTTAAATATAGGTCTGGTATTTTTTGAATACGTTTTATTCAATGTACAGTCATTGCTTATTTATAGTTGTCTTCTCTGCTAAAGTATAAGTAGTTTGAGGTCAGGACTCAATATTTGTATCCCCAGGACCTAGAACTTTTCTTGCTTCCTAAAAAGTCCTCCCAAATACTCCTGGAAGGAGACCATGCACGGGTGCTATTTTCAGAGGATTTGTTACTTCATTGTAAAGAATATCTTCAAACACCTTTCTCACTTGGTACCTCTTCTGGACCAAATTTTGTTAGATTCTAGTAAGATCTTCCTTAAGGGGAATCTTTCTGTTCAGGGTTCTCTGAAATACGTTGAGTTGTCATTCTTTGGAAGACTGACATGAGGTGACAGACATGAAATCGTGTGTGTGAAACATGCTACTAACATTCCCAGGCCCAAAATCAACAATGGGCGTCACTGGATACCCCTGGACTCTGCTTAGCAGTCACCCCCCAAGTATATCCTCAGAGCTGACATTCTAAAGACACTGTGACAGGGGCCATGGGGCAGGTTCTCGCTTCCAGAAACCTGGAGGCCAGCATGCAATCTTTGGACGTGGGTTCTTGCTTCTAGGATGCATTTACCCATGTCATTATGGCTTTTCTGAGAGGTTCAGAAGTGTTGGTAAACAGAATCTTATTAAAGAAGCTCTTTTTAAAAAATTTCTTTCACAGAGAACTATCAGAAGATATCGTTATTTAGTTTATAAGAAAGTGCGCTCCAGGGGCGCCTGGGTGGCTTAGTCGGTTAAGCTTTCGTTTGGGTCATGATCTCGCAGTTTGTGGGTTCGAGCCCCGCGTCGGGCTCTGTGCTGACTGCCGGCTCAGAGCCTGGAGCCTATTTCAGAGTCTGTATCTCCCTCTCTCTCTGACCCTCCCCTGCTCTCGCTCTCTCTCTCTCTCCTAGAAATAAATAAAAATATTAAAAAAAAAAAGAAAGTGCGCTCCATTCTATAATTTATACATAGTACGTTTTGAGGCCATTTTTAATAGTATTTAATATTACTTTTCCTTTAATACACACACATATAATAAAACTTTTTGAGGGTGATCAAGGCCTTTGTGGCTTTTTCTCAAATACCTAATCTAATTCTGAGGCAAAATCCTGGTCTCTGCCAATGCTGACAAAGGAAAAACTATTGCATTAACATCCTACAATCATGGACCTCTCTCATGGGTCTTGGGTGTCAGATCCTTCCTTCTGTTCCCACTGGACGTTCGCAGGTCCAGATTTTTCTAAGAAGCATCACGGACTGTTAATTTTAAAGTGGGTATGCAGTCGTAGAATACAAACATTTTCCATAAAGTCATTATGGCTTACACGGAAAAGTTTATGGGCACTATTTGTCCTTTGTTTCCTGGTATTACCACCAAGCACAGCCTGTTAGAATTTCCAGGACAACTAAACGCTTATATGTATGAATTTGATTTTTCCTTGTGGAACCTATTTTATGGAAAATGTCTAGTTGTATTAATAGATAAAAACCAGTATTCTAAATTTTAGTGAGACTGAATAGGTATTACCATAGAATTGATTATATTATTTGCAACCTAATGGACTTTTAGAATATTTAAGCCCTTGGTAGAAGCAGAAATTCACTGGTACTTAAAATACATGAGATTAAAAATGATAAATAGTAGTGTAAATTTTTGCTAATCATTTTATGTTAGTTTCCCCCCTTTGATTTCCAATAAATTGAACTCCGAGAAAAAGCCCTTTGCTTGGCTAAGATTTATTTAAGGCGCCCAGTACCTGTAATAGTTGGGAAATGAGCAATTTTCTCATTATTTTGCTGTTTCTCCACTTCAGCAGCCAGTAGAAAACTTGCTAGTTGAAACTACTCCTCCTCGTTCTAAAATAATAGATGCCAGCCCCCCAAAGTGGGTCCTAGCCTGGCCAGCCCACCCTGTTGTCCGCAGGCAAGGTGTGTCGCTGAGGCAACAGGAATCATACGTGAGCGCGAGCACGGGGTGGGCGGAGGGCCGATCAGGGCAATCCACGGGCCGTCTCTTGCCTTCACACTCTGTGTGCACCCCGGCTCCACCTGCAGCATGCATCCTCACCCCCTGCACACTCAGCACTGTCACCTTGGCCAGGGTCCTCCACAGGAGCCACTGAACTATTTCCTGCTCCATCCTGTCCCCTAGAGTCTGTTCTCAATGCTGCATCCAGAGGGACCTTTCGGAAACTCTGCTCCATCAAGGCGTAATTTACAGGCCATGAACGCACCGTTTTAGGCTTGCAGTTTCTGACTGTTGACTGACGTCTACATCCAAGTACCCACTGTCAAAGTGATTCTCCAAAAACGTGAATCAGATCACAACATTCCGGACTCCTTGTATCTCGCAGAGCAGAGTCTGGAGGCGTACCGTGACTGAGGAATCCTGTGTGATCCAGGCCCCTGCCGCCTCTCTACATGTGGCCCCAGGACCCATGCCACTTCACTCACTGGCCTTCTCCCCACTTGCCTGATGTGCTAATTAAGCACATTCCTCCTCACTCTCTTGTCACTGCTCTTCCCTTCTGGAACATTCCTTCCACCGTGCACAACCTTTAGGTCTGTGCTGCAGGGTCACCTTCTCAGGGATGTCTTCCATAGCCACAGAGTTTACAATAACAACCCCTGTATAGCACGTGTGTGCACCCACGTGTGTGTGTGTGTGTGCGCGCACACACACACACACACACTCATGTTGCCTATGTCTACCTTCCGTTATACCTATGTTAGTTTCCTGTGGCGGCTGTAACAAAATACGACAAACGAGGTGGCTTAAAACAACAGGGATTTATTCTCTAACAGTTCAGGAGATCAGAAGTCTAGTCAAGGCATCGGCAGAGTTGGTTCCTTCCAGAAGCTCTAAAGGAGAAACCCTCCATGCCTCTCCCCTTGCTTCTGGTGGTTGCAGGCAGTCTTTGGCATCCCCGGGCTTGTGGCCACATCACTCCAGTCTCTGCCTCTGTCTGCACATCGCTATCTCCTCTCTGTGTCTCTCTGTGTCCTTTTATGCATCTTATGAGGACACTGCCATTGGATTTAGGGCCCATCCTCATCCAGGAAGATCTCATCTTGATCCTTAATTACATCTGTAAAGACTCTATTTCAAATAAGCTTACGTTCTGAGGTCCCAAGTGGGCATGAATTTTTGAGGGGACACCATTCAACGCAGTACACACTTAATACTGTCTGACAAATAATGTATTTTGCTTTCTTGATAATAAATTGCCAACGACCGTTAGGAAGCAGCTCCCTACGGACAGGAACTTTTGCTGTGTTCGGTACTGAATCTCCAGTAGCGAGACGCACAGGGGTCACTCAGTGAACGTTGGCTGGGGGAGTGAGTGGTTTATAGCTGAACCTGACACAGCAGGAAGCCAGGCGGTCTGCAGGAATATAGTGAGAGGTAAAAGCTGCGGCTTAGAGAGGTGGGTGTTTCAAATAGACAAACAAGAGGTGGTCGGTAAGTTGGAGTAAATCGGTAGAGGAGTGGACTTGATCATCCGCGATCACAGGGTGCATTCCCAGAGGCTTGAGGTGGAGGCGGTGCCTCTTGGGATAATTACACCAGCTCCCTCTGCTCTCCGTGCAGTCTCTCCCATGGGGTGGTCTCTTGATGGCTTAAAAAGACCATATGTGCATTTGTTTCCTGTGGCTGTTATAAATGAACACGAAGTTGATGACTTACAGTAACACATTTATTCTCTTATACTTCTGAAAGCCAGAAACCTGAAATCAGGTTCGCTGGGCTATCATCAGCGTGTCCCTATGGCCATGCGTCTCCAGACATTTTAGGAGAAACTCCTTGCTCTCTGTCCCAGCTTCTAGAGCTGTATTCCTTACATCTCTTGGCTCATGGCCCCTTCCTCCGTCTTGAAAGACAACAACATAGGATCTTATTTCAGTGGCATGTTGCCTTCTTCTTCCATGCAAAGCCCATTTTGTCAAATAAGGTAACATTTACAGATTGGAGGCATACCTTTGGGGCCATTATTCCGCCTACCAGATATATCCTAACTAGAGACCAGCCAATGATCTTGGGACACGTATAGAGAGTTCCAGATTCTTCCTTCCTGATTTCCCACTGCAGGAAGTGGTGGGATTCTGTGCTTTCATTTAACTAACAGGAATACTCCTTTTCTCCCCTATTAATTTCTCTGCTGATGGCACGGCTACTTGTAAGGAGAGCATCAACCTTGAAACAAGCAAGTACGTCAACCTTACGCTCATAACATTTGAATCCTCCCTCTTTTTTGTGCTTGATTTTTCATTTATCATATCATCATAGTTGATATGGTCTGTGCAAATTGCCTCAGCATTTTGTGAAAAGAGAGGGTGTAATTAATAATGCAGATTTGAGATGAAAAGAGGATTGCCCCCAGGAGGAAAGAGCTGGCTGGGTGGTCCCTGATGCCATCAAGTCCCTGGGAGCCGAACACCATCAAGTCCCTGGGAGCCGAACACATCTATAAGGAGCACAGCGGCTGCTCCATCAGAAGACAGGTCGAGAAATCACGATTCCATAAATTAATGCTAATGATGCAGTTTTGGGAATTACATTTTCCCAAAACATAAAGCTTGGAGAGAGCCATTTCTTTCTAAAAACGAAAACAGTTAAGCTTGTTTTCTAGACAGTCATAATTCCAATGCTGCTGTTTCTATGAAAGCAAAGATTTGTTTTTTAAATGTGATAAGCCACATAGGGCAGTTTCTGGTTTGGGCTGCAAAATGCCCCTGAGTGAGGACGAAGACCCGGGCGTTTCCATGTGCTTCTCATTGGATAAGGTCTTGTTCATCAACAAGAATTGAAATACTTCCATTTCATCATAAAACTACCCACCTATCTAACGTTCTTAGGCACCCCCAATGTTATTAACAAGACCACATCAAAAACCAAACAGCTCACCTCATGGCTCTAGATGCCAAAGTTAAAGCCAATATGGTCTTTAAAACCTTAAGCTAGGGGACACCTGGGTGGCTCTGTTGGTTAAGCGTCTGACTTCAGGTCATGCCATGATCTCACAGTTGGTGGGTTTGAGCCCTACCTTGAGCTCTGTGCTGACAGCTCAGAGCCTGGAGCCTGCTTCAGATTCTGTGTCTCCCTCTTTCTCTGCTCCTCATCTCCTCGCTTGCGCTCTCTCTCTCTCTCTCTCTCTCTCAAAAATAAATAAACATTTAAAAAAAACTTAGAGTTCAAAAATTTTAAATGGTGGAGATTTTCATATCTTTAAGTAACGTCCTTGCAGCCCTGCCCCAACGGAAATTACTGAGGCTACAAAGTGGGCAATATCCCTCCAACATAAAGAATCAAAGGAAGCAATGTTTCTCTGACATGAAGCTTTGCTGAAAATCGTATTTTGAATTCCCAAAGACTCTGGCCCTGGGGCCCTTTTCAATGCAGAAGTAAACATGATAAAATCTCGTGACAGCGCATCAACTCCCGGGTTTCTGTGCCAGCATAACATAGTAACGGATTTCAAACTGTTTGCTATTTAGCTCTGAGTGGAGCGCTTGTAATTTTAGCAACTCAGAGAGTCCATCTAAGAGTGAGAATTTTGTCACAATATTGTTGGTCTATGTGACAAGTTTTAATGGAGAAAAGGTTACATTTGCATATTCTCCATTTCCATTAACATTTCTAAAGTGAAGCCCAGTAACAAATGAGAGTTAGGAGTTTGCTCCAGTAGAAAATCCTAGATGGTTCTTATTTCTTAGTCTTCTCTCTGTCGTCTAGTTATATATGGTACCTGGCATGTCTCAAGGGTCCACACTGCATACCAGACACTGCTCCAAGGGGTTCATATATATTATTTCTGATCAGCCCACCAATACTCCAGGGTAGGAATTATTATCTCATTATGAAAGATGGACTCAGTGAACATTTGCTCAAAACAAAGAGCATGCCAGCCGGTGCAGATTCAGCAGCAAACCAGAAGCAAGGCAGAAGGAGCCCAAGGCTGCAGAAAGAGTTCATGGTTGAGCAGGGGTTGAACCAATTCTGTCTGCATCCAAAGAACTTTTGCCCACCATGGCACTCTGCCTCTGGAGGGGGTAGGAGACAAAGCAAATCATTTCAAAGTGGCACATTTCCATGCACAATTTTTACTAAAAGCTAAAGCAGTGTCTCTTTACACTTCTGTACTTTCGTGTAAGTATCATGTCTAGTATCAATAAACCAATCAGTAAAAGGTTATTTTTTTCATTAAATGGCATTGTATAAATATTTTAAATATATACAAAGGTCCTTTAGAACAATCTTAAGGTAACAATAGTAGTGTATCTCTATCTATAGCTCTTAATACCTTGCCAGCCACTTTCACATTTATTATTTCATGTGTCATTTAAAAAGATGCCCATGAAATGGGTGGTGTTATTTGCTATATTAGATCCATGGAAACCAAGCCCAGCAAACAGTGAGGGACTTGATGAGAGAAAGCCAGATGTTCAAGTTTGGAACACTTTTCCAATTACTCTCATACCAAATCCTGTATCCATTCTACTAAAATAATCCAGCAGTAAAAGACTTACATGCTTGCTTGACACAAGTGATCAGACACAGTTCATGTGTAGACCAGAGTCTCTCAGCCCTGACTCTAATGACAGTTTGGGGACAGAGAATTCTTCGCTGTGCACTGTAGGATGTTGACCCACATTCCTGGCCTCTCCCCACTGGGTGCCAGTTGTGACAACCAAAAAAGTCTTCAGGCATTTTCAAATGTCCACTGTGGACACTGTTAGAAACATTTTTTTTTAATTTTTTAATGTTTATTTATTTGAGAGAGAGAGAGGGAAACAGAGTGCAAGGAGGGGAGGGGCAGAGAGAGAGGGAGACACAGAATCTGGGCTCCAGGCTCTGAGCTGTCAGCACAAAGCCCGACTCCGGACTCGATCTCGGGAATGGCAAGCTCATGACCTGAGCTGAAGTTGGACGCTTCACTGACTGAGCCACCCAGGCACCCCTAAACATTTATTTTTGAGACATTGTCTAAAAAAATCCCTCTTCTAGACATTGTTGCAAGGCGGTGATTACAGCAGGCAACATAGTTATATGGTTAAATTTATCTATTTGAAAGCAGACAGCCAAGTTTTATTCTGGCTCCACCACTTAAGTTCCTACCATCTGTAAGTCAAATTTCCTCCTCTGTAAAATGAAAATAAACCACAGAAGGCTACTTAAGGATGAAAGAGTTAAAGCGTGTGAGCAGGGAGCCATGGCAACTGACTGTCAGTGCTCTCACGTTGTTACTTAAGGTTATTTTTCCAGCCGTTCTGGAAGCCTAAACAAATCTGAATGTTCTTAGATTTCTTTTCTCCAATAGTGACTGCAGACCAGAAGCAGAATTTTTGTATTGGAATGAAAGGCCCTTCATGAGCTCATCCTAAACTTGCCTTCCAACCCGGTCTCCACCATCCCGCCGCCCCCACCCCCTGGCAGCCTTCCTCCACACAGCCTGTTTCTTCGCCGTTCCCCAGCTGGGGCGAGCACGTACCTTTTCCAAATCTGCCAACCCCTCCATGACCCCATACCTCTCCCTGTGCTGATCCTTCATTGGTATATGTCTTTTCCAGAACGTCTTTCTGTTGGGAGCCACTCCTTGTCCTTAAGGATTAAGACCTTATGTGAAGAAACCGTATCATACACCAAATTCTGGCCCAAATGAGACAGATGTTTTATTTCCTCTGGGCCTCCAATTCTTTCTCTGGTCTATCTCCGTGGACAACAAAAACTCCGAATGATCTCATTTAAGTGAAACAAAACTATTCTGGAAAAAAGAGACTTGGACATAAATTGTCCCCCCCTCAACTTACTGCTGAGGGGGCACACCTTGAGCATAGCTCTTGTGAAATTGAAATATTTGAAAACACTAGTATCCTCTTAGACGATGGCCAGGGCTGGGGAGGGCCAGTTAGAATAAACCAGAAGCAAACTGCCCAGACACACAGTCCACTCCAGCATGATTCCTGAAAGCTGGTTTAGCCCAGGAGACATCAAGTCATTTTAAACACTAATTTACCATTGTCGTAAGTCTTATCCGGCTTTCTGACCTCCCTCGCCCCCTTTCATTCTGTCCTTGATCCCCCTTCCCCACCCAGGGACCCCACTTTCTCATGTTGCCATTGCACCAGGTAGGGATTCGAACACCGCAGCTGAGGGAATTTTTCATGCTGTGTGAAAGACCCTTGTTCCCATGAAGTTTACAGCAGAGAAAGGGCGGGGCAATAAATCAGAGTAACGGAAACAATGGAGGAGAATTTCAGCCAGTGGACAAAATAGGGCAGAAGGTGAGGGGTCAGGCTCTTTGCCTGGAAGCTTCGAGGAGATGCCCCCCGAGACCTACAAACTAAGACCTAATCAAGACAGGAGAGCCCCATGCAGAGCCCCGAGGGAGGAGCCTCCCCAGAAGTACCGAGATCTTGAGATGGGAACCGAAGGAACAGGGAGGTGTCCTCTGTGTGAGAGGCGGCTGTTTCCCTCCGTGCAGTGGGAAGCCGCTGCAAGGTTTCAGCCACAGAATTGTTGATGCATAGTAAAGACTGCACAACTTGGCAGTATGGAGTGTGTGTGTGTGTGTGTGTATCTGTCTGTCTGTCTAGGTGTATCAGGGGAAGGGGGAGCATTCCAGAATGACCAATTGGCCAGAGAAAGGACATCAGTAGAACTGAGGAAACACTCTCCCTGCCAAGATACTTTCTTCACTCGTTCCTTCATGCCTTGATTCTTCCAAAGCACAATTACATAAATTTCATTGTGTACCAGGGATATTGTACATGCTGGTTAGCAAACATGACCAAAAGGACTATGGACCTGCCCTCATAGAACTTACCACAGTGTGGAGACAGAGGCGGGGATGGGTCATAGTCCACAACGCAATGGAGGCACTACCACTAGGAGTTGCATGGACGGACTCACAGAAGGCTTCCCCGAGGAGATCACTGAGAGCCTGGGGCCCTGAGTTTGAGTGAGAGACCACTGAGCCAGGACTGTTCCAGGTGGCCAGTGCAGGGAGCCCAGGGAGGCAGCGGGACACAGGGCGGGTAAGTTGAGAGATGGCAGGTCAAGCAAAGGCCTTAGGAGCCATGGGGATATCCTGGTCTTTATCCCAAAGACAGTGGGAACCACTGAAGGCTTCTAAGCAGGGATGCGGCCCAATTAGTTTTGCGTTTGTGCCTACTTAGATGCCTTAGGTAGGAAGAAGGGTGGTTGGGAAGTGACTGGCTTAGTCAACAGGGTGAAAGGTGAGGAATAGGTCTGGGAAGAGAGTAGTGAGGTGGAGGGCATGTCTGGGATTCCAGAGTTTTCAGAGGGAAGTTGAATAGCTTTTTTTTTTTAACCAAGATTAAAGAGTCTAGATCCATCTCAGGCTCATGATTCCTTAGAAAGTGCATCTGTTCTGAATTTGAGTGGTGTGTGCGTACGTGTACACATATACATACATGCGTCAATGCAAACGAACCCATGTGTCTGCATGTGTGCAGACAGTCCCTAAGCCTTTTCCCCTAGAGATCTTGTTCAGAAGATGCTATTGATATAGGCCATATAAGCCATATATGCCGTATAGAACAACTACCATCTGGTTAATAAAATAGGCTCACATGAGCTCTTTACTAATCACTTTCCAATAGCACAGGCTCACCCGAATTCATCTTAGCCATCCAATGTCTATGGGACACTGCTAATCTTGATGTATAGGGTATTCTGTAGATGTTTCTTTCATTTGAACAAAGAATAGAATTTTACTTGGCTGCTATTCTAAGCAGAAGGGGCCGTGCTATCTCGATGTTGCGGAAGTGGTGTAGAATCATGCAAGAGAAAGACATTAAACTTAAAAAAGAAAAACAAGCTTCCTGCGTTCTTAATCTGTAATTTCTACGTTGATCACGTAGCCCAAACAATTCAGTAGTTTGACTATTACCAGCAATCACTTATGGATGGTTTATAGCAGATGTATTCTTGTACTGTACATCCTTTTGAAAATATGTGAGGCTGCCTAAAATGTTATGTCAATTTATTAACTACTAAATGCACATTAAGTCAACTGCTTGATCTTTCCAATAAAAACTAAGCTAATTCAAAAGGAATCCCACTGACTGTTGTCTTCAGAGCCATGCAGGGAGAGCTAACACATTTCAAGATTTGCTTGACAGCCTCTATGGCTTGTGATAAAGATAAAGAGAACAGGTTAGAATCTAAGAGGACACTTTTAACCTTTGTCTGCTCCTTCTCTGCCCCATTTTTTTTGCAACTCCTCTCCTCAGATGACAGCACTGACCCGGCATCAACAGGATGGATGCCCTTGAGTTTGTTTCTCCAGGAGTAGAGTGGTTATTGCCAAGCTATCTCATTTCTCTTTCACCCTATCCTCTGGATAAATAGTACCCTTTGGTGGCACGTGGGGTCAAGTTTTTATCTGTAGTCTCAGAGGTTGCTTTTTTATTTCTCTGTTAAAAATGGGGTCCCTGCTACAGGAATAGAATCCATTGAATTGGCCCGTTAGCTCCATGCCCTAAGTGGTTGAGCTGATTGACTTCATAAAACAATATTCATTTGCATAATGGTACAGTCAGTCTTGTGTTTGAGGATGGACTTAAACGTCTCAGAGCGTATTTCTTAAAATTAAATAAACAGCCATCTTCTTGGAGTAGCTCAGATGTGAAAAGGAGAACACAGGGGGAAAATGTACAGTGAAAAAATATATATTAACATTGTATAAACCTAGCTCTTTAACTTGCTTTTATGAAGTCTTCTTGCTCTGCTTTTATCTCTGGAGAATCATTTAAAGAAGAGCTTATGATAACAGTAACAGTAATAATAGTCATAAAATAAGAAAGATGGCATCAGGTTCTACCACAGCATTTTGGATTTTGGATTGGACCCATCCAGTGATATTTTCTCTTGTCTGATAATTTAGCTAAACATTGTCCCTGATGCAGGCTGTTGAAACGATATATTAGAAACAAATGTGACCTTATAAATTCTCCACTGAAGCCAAATTAAAAATGTGTATATTAATAAAATCATGTGACACTTTTAAGTCATTCTTTTCATAATGTCCATAAACATGTAACTTCAGTTGGTATCTTTAAGATTTTGTGTATATGCTATGTATGTTCAGCACATATACATATGGGTAAACACACATGCACTTCCAAGCCATCAGCCTAAGGAAGTCTTTTCAGATTCTTTTAAGTGAATGTGCATGTAAGGAAACCAGAAAAGCCCTTAGTGAAATAGTTTCCTGTAAACTCAAGTGCATTTCATCAATGGGCTAAGTGTGTGTTAACAGTGTGGTAGGATTTCTTTCTCACATTCTCCTGCCTTCCTCTTGTTCAGAGAATTTGGATGGAGAGACCCGGAGCTACCGGAAGTGATCCAGATGTTACAACACCAGTTTCCTTCGGTCCAGTCTAATGCTGCAGCCTACTTACAGCACCTGTGTTTCGGAGACAATAAAATTAAAGCCGAGGTAAGCACTACTTGGATTCTTAAGGGACCGGTGGCAGGTGTGTCATCATGGCGGTCTACAGAGTAGTGTTGAAAGGGGAAAGGAATAGGAAAACCAAAGTTATGTTTCCAAAATTCAGATCCATATTTAAGACTGCAGTGGCACTTTCTGATTAATTGGCGTGTGTATGCATTCAGCCTTCTTTTTTAATATTTGAATACCGAGGTGTAGATGACCAAAGATACCTGCTAGTATTAACACAGGTAGGATGGCCGAGTGCTGGACTTTTCATGTGATTTGCCTTCCTCTTCCCAATACCTGCCCTGGAGTTAGTTATCTCCGCCTCTAAATCTTCAAGAAATAAAAAGCATTTACGTTGTCTCCTCAACTTACAAGATTACGGCAGTCAACCTGTGGTATCATCTGTCCCTTCTGGAAAACTCACTTACAGGATGAGAACTCTAGGCAATATATAGGATTTGTGTTATAATCAAGAATTTTGAGCCATTTACAGAATTACTAGTGAATATAATACAGATGTATGGAGTCTATGAAAGAGCATGTTGTCTGTGTCCATTATGTAAGCAATTGTTAACATGCTTTGTGCTCTTGGAGTACTTTATATATACGTTGTGCTGCGTGAGATTTCTGGAAAATCACAGTGGTCGACGTATCTCTGATTTTTTTTAGACAACAGACAAGCATTTGCATATAAGCTGCTGAATAATAAAAAAATTTTTTAAAGATTTGGTGAGTTATGAAGAGTCATCTCCATAACATGGAGCAGTTTGAGGAATCAGTCGAAATCAGTTGAAGAGTGGAAACTAGAAATTTGAAGATATAATTGCAATTTATTACAGAGGTTGCCTGCTTGCATTAGGATGGATATAGCCTAGGCTTTTCAACATTTCTGTCTATCTTCCGCTGGCACTCCGGGGACTTAGCAGAAAGGTCACGTGTCTTTGTGGATTGAATAAAGGGCAATGGGTCTCAGCCAGGTGTGATCTTGCCTCCCAAGAGATAGTTGACAACATCTGGAGACATTTGTGGTTGTCACAATTGGAGGGGCTGTGGCGGTGCTGTCAGCACATCACGGGTGGGGTTGAGGTGCTGCAGAACTCCCTAAAATGCACGTGCACCAGGCGGCACCCACAGCAAAGAGTTATCCAGCCCCAGGGTCAACAGTGCCAACAGCCACATGAGGAAAAACATTGTTTATCTAAAATAAGTTTAAAAGGGGCGCCTGGGTGGCTTAGTCTGTTAAGTGTCCGACTTTCGCTTAGGTCATGATCTCGCGGTTCGTGGGTTCGAGCCCCGTGTCGGGCTCTGTGCTGACTGCCAGCTCAGAGCCTGGAGGCTGTTTCAGCCCGTGACTCCCTCTCTCTCTGATCCTCCCCTGCTCATGCTGTCTCTCTCTCTCTCTCCTAGAAATAAATAAAACATTAAAAATTTAAAAAAATAAAATAAAATAAGTTTAAAAATGCCAAAAAATACTATTAAAATTAGATAAAAAGATCTACAAATGACTCAAGGTGATTCAACTTCTGTCCCAAATGGAAATTATCTCAATCATTCTGTGCCTTTAATAGAAAACAAAATAGTCAATCAAAACGAAGGACAGAATTCTGATAAGGGGATTACAGACCATCATTTTTTCAAGGGCACAACTTTGAGGGCTTCTTTAAAGGCCATGGAAGCATTTCATTCCATTGTTCACATGAGATTGGATGGGCGGGGTCGTGATACCCCCACAAAAGCAGGAATGTGGTTCCGAAGTCAAGACTGATGACGCCATGCAATATACCTAGAAGGTATGGAAAGTTGGACGACACATTTGCGGCTTATTGGGATGGTCAGCGCGGCTCCTGAGCATGACTGAAAGTGGCTTGAGAGCAGGGAAGGAGGTTGGCTTGGGTTTTGTGGTGATTATGGGGCGGGGCCAGTGTGAGGGTTCTCACATGTGGAGAGGGGCTGGCACGATGTGCTGATGCCAAAGGAGGAGGCATCCAACCTTTCTTATCACCTTGCTCAGACGTGGGCAGAGCGGGAGATGGAGGCTTGAAAGTGGTCAGAAGCCAAACATCCAAAGACAGAGTGTGAACCTTTAGTAGAAAGGGTCATGTGGTCAGATGGTCCAGACAGCTTGGCCTGGAGAAATGTGAAGTCACTGGTCCAACTGACCCTGTCTACATGCTCCCTGGCTCCAGTCCTCCGGGACTGACCAGAAAGCCTCTTAATAGCAGTTGAAACCAGGCAGCTGGCCATAGACTTGGATGTGGCCCCATCAGAAGCACCCCACGGCCCCACAATGATCAGAGGCACAATGTAGGGGTGACTGGGACATGCCTCAGTGTCCAATAGACGTGTCCCTCTCTGTGCTGCTTCCCTGCTCACCAGCTGTGCCTCCTGAATAAGCCAGTTGTCCTCTCACCCCTTAAAATAGAGATGCTGATACCTGTACTGTGGAGTCCTTGTCGGGCTAAGTGACTTAATGTGCGGTGGCTGTTTAGTGGTAACATATTCATCCATTCGTATTCTTTTTTGGCCAGGAACACACAGTTAGAACATTGAAGTTACTTTATTTTATCTTTCCTACGTTCATTTTAAGTTATTTTACTTTATTTAAAATACAAGTTATTTTATTGTGGGTATGTATGCGTCTGCATGTGTCCATGTGCTTATTTTTCTAATTCTGCCATGGGCGCCCTTGAAGTTCCCTGTGTCCCCTCTCGCTGCCTGGAAACTCTTCCAGCAGCTGGCGCTCAGAGCAGGGGCTCATCTGGTAGATGTTAGTGATCCACTGTACCCCTTGAAGGCTCCGGACACGGCCAGGGCCTCATGACAATGATGTCCAGGTCCCCGGGAGGCTGAGATGAGAAGGAGGGGAGCGGTGGTGTAGGACTGAGGGCACAGCGTGACACCGCATTGTACAGGGACAGAGCACATGCCTAAATAAAACACAGAGGGAGCCATCTGAGTTTCCCTTTCTCACTCCCTCACTCACATGGGGAGCACACGTGTGTACACACGCATGCATGCACACGCGGAACCTCTAATAGGGATTTTGCATAGTTCTCTTTTGCTCCCTCATCCTAACTCAGGGCCCAAACCAATAGTAACAGTTCTCCCTTCGTGGCGGATGGCTGCCTGTCAGGTTCTCATACACAAGTATTGATTTTTGTAATTACCTGTTGTTCAAATACTAATCCTGCAGGCGCTCGCCTTTCCAATGTACTCAGTCCCCTAGTCTTTCTCTTGCATTTTATTGAATTGATTTAGCCCTTCAGTCTGCATTTCATTATTGGTATTGACTTTGCTCACACAATGGATAGACCATTGAACAAAAGGCAGAATTAAATATCCTATATGGGGAGGGTCATAAATCATGCCTTTCTCATTCCTCATTACATGCTTTGTACAGTTTTCATGTAATGAAGCCAAGAAACCCAGGGCTGCTCAAAATGAAGCTGGATCTTATAGGTACGAAGTTGAGGATTCACTTCCATAAATCAGCAGATGAAAGCCCTGTTTCTAACATTTCTTCCTGGTCTGATGAATGGTGAATTTGCTGGGTTTGTGGCAGCCTCCCAGAAGGGGGCGGAGCCCAGGGGAAGGAGCCGGGGTGGGCACTGATGGAGGTGGAGTCTGCAGTCCATTGGGCACCCCGATCCGGCTTAGAACGTTCGGGTACAAATGAGACAGGAGGGTACATCGGAACAGACACCGTTGAGGAACCACTAAAGGGACCCGGGGAGGGAAGAAGGGCAAGAATAGGGTCTGGGCTGTTGCCACAAACACACTGAGTTCGCGCAGCTTGTTTTCACAGACCGATGAACCTCTGATACCTCCCTGGCCTCCTGCTTCGGGGCAGAGGCATCCGTGGCACCGACGGGTGTCAGGACTGCCGGAACTATGCCCGTGACACACTGTCTCCTAAATTGTTGGGACTGTCACAGTAAATTGAACTTTACATGATCTCTGGAGTTGTTTGACATGAAAACTCACTTGTGTGTGTATATCACCGGCACCTTTCAGGAGGTACCTGAATGATGACAATCTTTTAGTATTTTTCATAAATACTTTCTTCATTCTTTCTGGGAGCTCCTCAGTTAATAATATTAAGATTATCCGTTGACTTGGGGATAATCCTAGGTGTCTCTCATGGGTTCAAATGATTTGAGTGTCTTTATGTCGCCCTTCCTCCTTTGTCCCGTTTCTGCCCATGCACGCGTTAGGATGGGTGCACAGGTAGGCACCCCATACTTGAGCGTGGAAAATCATACATATAATGTATATGCTATAGGGCAGCACTCAAGATAATATGTGTCCTAGAAAGTTTTTTAAAGGTATTTTCACAGTTTCAAGTGAGAAGGCTTCTTCTCAAAATTAAAAAAAAAATAGCTATTTTAATTTATAGTGAACTAAGAAATTAAATTTAGTAGAAGTTTAAAATTCCTTTAATAAGGGTTTAAATTTTAAAATAATTTTAAAATGCATCTTCTTCTTCGGGGCACCTGGGTGGCTCAGTCGGTTAAGCATCCGACTTCGGCTCAGGTCATGTTCTTGTGGTTCATGGGTTTGAGCCCCACGTCGGGCTCTGTGCTTGACATCCAGCTCAGAGCCTGGAGCCTGCTTCGGATTCTGTGTCTCCCTCTCTCTCTGATCCTCCCCTGTTCACGCTGTCTCTCTCTCTCATAAATAAATAAAAACATTAAAAAAATAAGAAAAAATAAAATGCATCTTCTTCTAAACATGGGACCATTCCTTTAAGCATCATACCTTTTCCACAAAACTGGAGCTGTGTTAGTTGGACTTTGTTATTAACTGACTGTGTTCGCCTCTCTGTCATGGAAGTGGCCGCTGAGCCCTTCTGATGAAGATTTTTAGGGTTTTGACCTGGTCACCTCTTTTTATATGAGAAATTAGCTTCAGCTATCCACTTTGCACCCAAAGTATTTGAAGATCTTACATAGGAAACACACATTGTGTTGATGAGTGTGATTGGTCTAGGAAAGCAGTACCGATTTGACTTTCCTTATTCCCAGCACACCTGGGGGAAGTTGCCTTAGCACTCTGGCTCTAACCAAGTATTTTTGGTTGTTGTTTTTAAAGAAATGGCATTTTCAGTTCTAGTATTAAAAAAAATACTTTATCAAAGCTGATTTTGGGGTTATTAGGGGAATTGAATATTCATAATATATAGATCCTGTTTTTAAGGAATCCACAACCTATCAGACAGAGAGTATAGGAAATACAAACTCCCAGCCTGTGAGCATGTTTACCAAATGCTCAAAAACCAGCCTGTGGAGTCAGAAAGCTGCCTGCTTCCTACAGTGATTACACAGAATTTTAAATTAGAAGTTGCAAGGAAAATATAACCTAAGCCATACCCCTTAGAATTAATGGAAGAGGGCTTGAATTTACAGATTCAGTCCTTTGGAGTGTGTGTGTTTGTGTGTGTGTGTGTGTGTGCGCGCGCGCGCGTGCACACGCGCACACACACACACACATCCACATATCCATATAGTTTCAGTGTATTTGTACCATTTACACTAATCCAGATTGGCACCATCTTTCTTGAGTGATGATAACAGAGAAATTGATTTCAAAGAAAAGAAAGAAAAATTGGTTTCTTTGTATATGCATACCATCCCCCTCCCCCATAATTTATATTTTATTCAGAATGATTTAGAACATTCCATATGTTAAAAAAAAAATGACTTGTTCCTGTCTACTACACTTAAGGAGCTTCATAATTTCTATTTTATCCTGGTTCTTTCTACCTCATGTAGTTTGAGAGAAGGTGCAATCCATCTTTTCAGTTGATTACCTCGGAGCCATTGCTTCTCTTTTCTTCATCATAAATTGTTCTACATTTTTAAAGAAAGAGCCTCTATTAGTTGCAGGATGTGAACTGACTGCATACCACTGAGTTACAAACACGTGTTCTGGAGCCAGGCTACCTGCCCTTGAACCCTGGCTCTTCTGCTTTCTAGCTCTGGGATCTTGGGCAAGTTTTTGCACCCCTCTGAGTGTCAGACTCCCAGACTATCAAACGGCATGGAGAATCTATCCCACTCCCGCAAGGAAGCGCATAGACCGCCAGCCAGCATGAGTGCTTAAGGAATATGGGTTATTGTTAGTATATGTTGAAAATATAAACGAAGGAAGTCTCTTCCAAACCATTAAAAGTAAAACTAGTCTCATCGTGTTAGAGACAGAATGGTTTATATATTCTGCTTTACTTGTATTTTTACCATTCACATTTTGAAATCTACTGTTGTCAACTAAAGAAATGGAAAGCACATGTTGTATGTGGCTCTATGCCGAGCCACTGTTGAAATGAGTAGATTCAACCACGAGGTCTTTGGGAAGTTAGAATTAAAGAACCATTTTTATGTGCCAACATAGAAGAACACACCAACAGGTCCAAATGCTTAATACACTGATACCATGTGAAGGTGGACCTCAGGAGTAATGCATCTGACAGATAGTCCCTAATCAGCTGCAAAGTTCCAGGCTCTGTTCTTGGTCCTGACGTCATAGCAGTGAACACACTAGCCTCAGGTGAGCCGCGGGGAGGCAAGAGTAAACAAAGGCAGAAATCTATCATATATGAGATGGTGTCATAAAGAAGACACAGCATAGGAATGAGGGTAGAGGGTGAGGGCACTTCGAGGTAGGGATCACTGCAGTCTCATGGCAGGTGATCGGGAAGGTCATCTCTGAGAAGCAGTGTTGGAGCAGTGCCCGGAGACTGAGAGAGACAGAGAGAACCATGGAGTCACTTCTCTGAGCAGGAGTGCTCCATGCACAAAGCAAACAAGCCCAAGACAGGAGTGTGCTGGTTTGTGTAGTTTCTTGTGGCTGCTGTAGCAAAGTACCACAAACAGGGTGACTTAAAATAACAGAAGTCCAAGGTCAGGGTGTCAGCAGGGCCGGGCTCCCTCTGAGACNGTTTAATGAGAGACCTGGGAAAGAGAAGCAATGCATGTTGGGAAAAGACTGGACATAGGCCAGGAACAGCCCATAGTTTGCAGGTGGCAGTGAAGACAGAGACTCACATCTCATTTCCAGACTGGCTGTCAGCTTGGCTTCCGGGCTGGTGACTTATCTGGAGCCACCAGGGCACAGGGGAGAGAGAGCACAGAGGTTCATTCAGATCTAAGGAGCACGGACCGTGTGTCCTCAAGTTTAAGGTCACCTCGAGGAAGACCAGTGATGGTAGGAGAGAACAGACAGCACGGGGTGAAGGAAGGCATGGGCATCAGAAGGTGCAGAGGGCATGTTGCCACCTGCTGCTCACGTTCCACAGCTGTGGGCCACACAGCTGGAGACCAACATTCAGCCTCGGGTGCCTGGATGGCTCCGTCCGTTAAATATCCAACGTAGGCTCAGGTCATGACCCCACGGTTCAGGTCATGAGTTCGAGCCCTGCATTGGGCTCCATGCTGGCAGTGCGGAGCCTGTTTGGGATTTTCATTCTCTCTCTCTCTCTGTCTCTCCCTCCCACACTCAGGCTTTTTTTCTCTCTCTCAAAATATATAAAACTTAAAAAGAAGACAACCTCGGCGTCTGCCTTTATGTGAAGAAACCTCTCCTTCCCCCTCCTCCCCTACCAACAGAGGAGGAAGAACAAGGGGGCAGGAGGAAGGTGGGAAGCTTGCCCCCCTCCCCCCCCCACGCTGGTCCTT
>NW_027551559.1:3033987-3047177 GCF_008692635.1 Crocuta crocuta
GGGCCCCGGGGGGGGGGGGGGTGGATAGTGGAGGAGGGGGAGGGAGCCAAGGCTGAAGGTGTAAGTTGGATAGGCTTCCTTCTCTGAAACTGGAACGAGATGATTTTATAACCCAAAGTGAACGAAAGGTACGGAATCAGACTGCTGTGTTGAAATGCAACCAGCCTGCCGTGAGAGTCCTGATTAAAACCACCACGTACAGAAGGTTCGCTTTTCGAGACAGTGATGAGTCAGAGAGCAGTCTCCAGCGCTGGGCCATGACTCGGGTACAGTGATGCAGAGGGTCCCTTTTTTTTCCTTAATCTCTGCAAGTTCCTTGCTGGGTTGGCTAAAAATTGCTCTAGGTTATTTTAACTTTGTTTCTTCTTTGGGCCATGCTCTCCTTCTATTTTAACAAGTCGTCTTTGTGCCTGCCCACCCTGTGAAATGGTTTGTATCCTTTCCACCAATTACCAAAAGAAACAAATAACCCATCTGAATGTCGGTCCATTCCTGTATGTATCACAGGTAGAGCGCCAGGCTCTACCCCGAGGCCTCTCACCAGTGCTTTTTTTTTTTTATTTTTTTTAATGTTTTATTTATTTCTAGGAGAGAGAGACAGCGTGAACAGGGGAGGGTCAGAGAGAGAGGGAGACACAGACTCTGAAACAGGCTCCAGGCTCTGAGCTGGCAGTCAGCACAGAGCCCAACGCGGGGCTCGAACCCACGAACCGCGAGATCATGACCTAAGCGAAAGTCGGACGCTTAACCTACTAAGCCACCCAGGCGCCCCACCAATGCTTTTTATCTTGGCACACGTTTGAATGGGATCTCTTGCATCATAGTTTAGAAAAGAAAATCTGTAGGTAAAGAACCAATTCCTCCTTCAGGGCCATAGACCAGCTTTATATCCAACATCAACCTCAGCTGACCTTTATGGTAGCTGCCTTTTCTTCACTCTTGGGAGAGGTCACAGAGGAACCTTGACCCCTGTGCTTCTGCTCACACTTGGCTCCTTAGGGCTGCCAATTTCCCACCATGGGCCTTGATTCCGATTGAGCAGTCTTCAACTGTTGAACCAAGGAGGAGACTTCTTGATGACCTGCCATCCTTTTGATTTTTCCCTTCCAGTCCCCAAGGTTTCCTGGCACACAGACTAGAGAGAACATTTTGTCAGAATGCTGAGAGAAACGATATGAGAGCCCTCCACGCCATGCCTGTGCACACAGGGATTATGACACACACTCCGTCTCCCTCTACAGAGTCCATTGCAGTCTGTGCTTTCCTCTATTTCAGCAACCCCTATTCCATTAATCCACTCTAAATAAATGATCTCGCACTTGCCGTTTGTTGAGCCTCTGACTCCTTCTCCAACTTCACCAAGGCAATTTTTCCATTTCGTTCTGAATCCAAAGTTTCAGATCTCATATGGATGGCACTTGCAAATGGGTTGATGATCTGCTCTCTACACACTTTGCGTGCACCATCTTGGAAATGTTGAACATGGCGGGAGCCAGATTCCATGGAGGACAAGAGCCCCCCTTACTTGAACTGTAGCCTCAGTTGACTTGAGTGTATGCAAATTTCTAATCACCCATACTTCAGTCACTCAGAATCAGATTCTTATTGGAAGAAATGTGTCTTTATACTACAGCTGTCCCCTACGTGTTTTGTTACATGTCTTCCCTATTAGGTGCAGTTCATCATTACAAATTTTTTTTTTTTTTTTNAAGGTCATCTCCGAGAAGCAGTGTTGGAGCAGTGCCCGGAGGCTGAGAGAGACAGAGAGAACCGTGGAGTCACTTCTCTGAGCAGGAGTGCTCCATGCACAAAGCAAACAAGCCCAAGACAGGAGTGTGCTGGTTTGTGTAGTTTCTNTTATAAGATGACTATTCTTTTTCGGTAGCTCCAGTGCACTTTTTAATTAAACCTCTAATATAAGTGAAAGGAAAAAAAAAACACCATGTCTATTTTGTTAAGAGTCCTTCAAAATTCAAATTGCTCTACCACATTTACAATCCTTTTTAATTAATTTGCCTCTTGAATAAAAAGTAAAACACTGAGTAGGCATTAGGTCATTTGTTATTTGTATGTAACTTCATGTATGGAAAGATTTCTGCATTTCCTTTGTATCTATACAGGCAGTCTTCAGTTTCCAAAGATTGCTTGAAAGAAACAATCTTACAATTGACAAAATATTTTCCCTGGAACCAGTGGTATGTAAGAAGACCAGGCTCCCTAGGACAGCTCACAAAAGCCTCATTATCCCAAAATATATGAACTGTAACAGTGGGTGAATAATACTATAATATCTAGTCCCTTTGTATTCACGAGGGAAGGCTTTGTGTTCCAGTCTGAAGGCTGGGAATTCATCTCTAGCATTCTACTGCTTGGAAGCCGGTGTTCCCCACACAGTCCCTGTGGATTCTGGGGTTAGAATGGAGACCATCCTTGCTACAAAGCATGAGTGATGGAATGTGCTGTCTGGACCAGGGGCCCAAGGAAGACAGAGGCAGATGAAAGGGAGCAGAGAGACAGTGGCAGAGTCATTTCCTGAAGGGGTGCATAAGCTTTCAGAGACCCCAGTGTGCCAACTGAATGAAGGAGATCCAAGGATGAAGGACAGAAACTGGAGACTGGAATATAGAAAGAGGTGAGGAGTGGACACTCCTAATTGCACTGCGTGCAAATCCCAGTGACACCCCCTAGACCTCNCCATGCACAAAGCAAACAAGCCCAAGACAGGAGTGTGCTGGTTTGTGTAGTTTCTTGTGGCTGCTGTAGCAAAGTACCACAAACAGGGTGACTTAAAATAACAGAAGTCCAAGGTCAGGGTGTCAGCAGGGCCGGGCTCCCTCTGAGACTCTGGGTAGAATGAAGAATCCTTGTCTCTTCTAGCTGCTGGTGGTGGCCCTCAATCCTTGGAATTCCTTGGCTTCTAGCTACATCCCTACAGTCTATGCCTGTGACATCCCAGGGGCCTTCTTCTCTGTATGTGAATCTGTCTCTTTTCCCTATCTCTGATAAGGAGAACATTCAAATTAGATTAGGGCCCACCTAGGGATCTCATCTTAACTTGATTATATCTAAGACCCTGTTTCCAGCAAAGTCATGTTAGTTAGGATCAACCTATATTTTGGAAGGCACAATTCAACTTATAACAAAGAGTAATCAGGACTGTGGTTGGAAACTAGAGAGAGGTAGAAGATGGGATCAGAGAGGTAAGTCTCCAGGGCTGAGTTACACAGGTCTGGTAAGCCAAAGGTCTTACCATCAATGAAGAGAAATCTGGAGCCTGCTCTTTGGCAGAGTGGTTGAGAAAGTAGTGCCTTTCAAGAAAGAATGCTGAGAGATTTTTGGAATCCATTAAATAGTCATAGGAGAGGGTAGCTGGTGAAAGTTCGGGAAAAGTGAGTATATAAATGAGGTGAGGTGGGTGGNACTCCTTTCTTTAATTCCACTTTCCCTACTGTCCTTTCTGTTGCCACCAGCTAGAGCCAGTTTCTCTCTTTTCTGGCCCACAAGGGAAGAAGAGGATTATCTTCTCAGCTGTCTCCTATTCGTCTATGTATAATGCAAATACACTTGATCCTGATGTCTTCCTAGATTCCTCCTACCATCACAAGTGATAAGCATACCAGGAATAAAATGTTGCCCATGTAAATATCACCCTTTAGTTTTTCATTCACATCTTGAGGACACTAATAATGTCATGTTGGTAAATGGTAAAGTAGTGGCTTGTGCATTTGAGCAGAAAGCCTTCCTGGGATTGTCTCACACATGGAGATGTCTGGGGACTCCCGAGGAGCAGCTGGAGGGTGCTGAGGAGGTGGGGTGAGAACCGGGACCCCTATTTGCAGGCTGGAACAACCCTCACCCTATTCTAAGAGATACTGAAGTCAGATCACAGGGAAAAGAACTCTGTCAACAAGAGACTCTGAAATTTCATCAAAGTTCTTTCAGTAAAGGGTATATGTGAATTCATGTCTTGCTGGCTGTTTCTTCTTTCTGCTGATAAAGATACTCCAGAGTCACTCCTGTCTGAACCGCATATACAACTAGTTATTCTCAGTGGTCCCCTAGAGGGTATCTCTGGTCAGAAGCACACCTATCAGCCCTGGCATGGAAGGCACCATTTCTTTCCTGTCTTGCTCCTTTCGACTACACAGAGAAGGTGCCTCGTGACTGTGGAGGCAATGATGGCCCCTGCAAGCCAGCCACCATGTTTCCAATTGCCACCTCCTGTCTCAGCCTTCCAAGCACACCTGATGCTGCCTATCACTGTATTTCACCAAACTCTGCCACTTTTCCCAGGCGCTATCGCCCTTTCTAATGACTACCATCATCTCCTTGCATCAGCCATCATTTTTACGGCACACGTGATAGATCTTTCAAAGCCTAAAAATGTCAAAAGTGGTGAGAATGCCTCTGTACCACTCCTTACTGTTTCTGATTTTTTCATATGGATAAAACTAAATAGAGACCACTAATTTTANAGGAAGCAGTCAGAAAAGGAGGAGGGTAACCTCTGGTGGCCTCTTGCAGTGACCCCAAAGTGGTTAAGAAAGTGTGATACAAACAGAGTGGCTTATTAGATCTGAAGGGAATCTGGCTGCGTCTGAGAGGACACAGGAGCATTTGGAATGACTCTGGTGTAAAGGACAAAGACTTAGAAATGAGAGATGCTCAGTGAGTGGGAGGCGAGGAGGGGCTGGACCATGACCTTCCAGGACAACAGTATGAGAAGCGGCCAGAAGCCAGGAGGCAGAAGGGGGAGCGCAAGGAGCTGGTGGCTGGGAGAGTAGTCGTGTCCTATGTGTGCGGCCTGCATGAAACATCAGGGTGACAGATGACGGGTCTGCATAAAGAAAAAGGGAGAGGCAGTGACTCCAGCACATGGAGCTGTAAGACCTGTTTCCAAAGTGATCCATGATCTCGTTGTATTTAAATACCATCATGGCGGGAGGGGAGAGTACCGAGTGGGTAAGGGCTGGGTGCACGGGGTGAAGGAAGGCATGGGCATCAGAAGGTGCAGAGGGCATGNGTCTGGATAGGACTCCAAGGAAGACTGATCAAAGAGTTCAAAATCGTGCTCTGTCTAGAATTATCCCTCTTTCTAACCATTAAGGCTTTGCTACTGGATCCAGAGGCCTGGCCCTCCCTTCTCTCAGTTCCTCCTTGCAAACGTATTTCTGGAATCTAGCCCTTTGAGATTGTTTGGCATGCCCCAAAACGTCTAAGGAATAGCAGATGCACCATTTAGGCTCAACTCCCTTGCCATGTACTGAGTTTACAGAGAAACTTAGCCACACAAAGCAGAAGAACGTGTCTTATCTCCAGCAGGTAGTGGTTAAGGTCCCCAGCCTCCCAGTTTCTTACCAGGAACACACAGCACTATTAACACCAACCATGCAGATAAGTGTCAAAGTGATATTGATACAGACTCTAGACTCTTAAGACCATTTGGGGCAAACATATGGAAACTGAAAGAAAAGGAAATGATCCTTCAATGCCGTCATAGTGGCCAGATGATTCTTAGTGTGAGACCATACAACGTGATATCTGTAAAGGTGAACTATTTCAGTGGAATGTGTCCATTAGCCCCTTGATTCTAGGTGATTTGCAACATTGTGTTCTATAGAAACTATAGTCCAAAGAGAAAAGGTTGCTTCCACGGACTCTTACCAAACAAGCAGGGATGTCTGAAGCTTTTAACAAGGAAATAAAATCTAACATATAAAAAAAAAAAGAAAACTGAACTTGGCATGCCAATATCTCCATTGTAGACAGGCGAGTTAGAGGTGTGATGAGTGAACCTGCCCCTTGGTAGAATGTTCTCTTTAAGAGAGTAATCTGTCATTCTTTACTCTTATCTGGCACTATTAGGCATGTCCAGAGGGCCACGGACGTGGGACTCTAGAAGTTTGGGGGCAAAAGAACTGGGCAATTTTTTCCAATAAATATAGGCAAGTGTTCAAGTAAAAATTATTGCCAGGGATATTGAGACAGAGTGAGCCAAAGACTAGCAGTCTCGAATTAATATTAGTAACATGAGAGTTTAAATAAAATAAGAATTAATCACAGTGGCAGCTTGCATTTAATCCAAGGCCATGTCCCTCTGGCCTGGGTAAAAACTGTGGTATGTGAGACTTACCCCTAAAGGGTAGAATTATCTGTATTATCTCCAACCCCATCACTGCCCCCTAATAAAAGGCAATATCAAGAATTAGAAGCCAACTTGACTGATCTGTGACCATGCCCCAAATCAAATGGGAGCAAATATCTTTATGACTCAAACAATGGATGGTAGGGTGATTTTGAAGAGCCTTAAGAAAACCCTCATATCTCTTAATTTTATAATAAGTAGAAGATGTCCAAGAGATAGTTGAGGCGCTCTAACCTGACTTACCGTAAAGGGGGCGTGTTGATCTTGTGGTTAAACTGGCATAAACACCCATGAAAAAAATGAGGAATCACAAGCTATGGTAAGCTGGGTAAAGATGGAGCAGGGCAGCCTAAGACAGATTGGATTTGGGAAGTATTTTATGGCCATTAATAAAAGAAGGAAACCAGATATAGGTTGTATTAGTTTCTTCTTGCCACTGTAACAAAATACGATAGACTTTGTGGCTTAATACAGCAGAACTGCACAATCTTGGACTTGAGGAAGTCAGAAGTCTGAAATCAGTTTCACTGGGCTGACGTCCAGGTGTGCACAGGGCTGTGCTATACAGCCCTATCTGGAGAGCCAGTTTCTTTGCTCTTGTAGCTTCTGGAGGCTGCCCATATTCCTTGGCTCTATGTCTTCCTCCTCAACCTTTCAAGTTTATTCCAACCTCTGCTTCCATCATTACATCCCCCTTCTCTGACTCTCACCCTCCTGCCTGTGTCTTATAAGGACTCCCAGGATTACATTCGGCCGACTCCTATACTCCAGAATAACCTTGCATCTCAAATTCCTTAATTACAGCAGCTAAGGCCCTTCTTCTCGGGAAGGGGGGTGTTTATGTATAATATATTCATAGGTTTCAGGCATTTTCCTGTTTTGCATGAGGGAAATTATTTAGCCTACCATATAAGTCTCTGTCCACAGATAGATAAAATTAAACGTCTTGCAAGAAAAAAATCAGAATAGGTGTTCTTCCCTCTACTACAAAGTTTTAGAAAATTTCTGATATTTGTGCTTAACTTCACCGATCTGCAAAAGACCTTGATGAAAGCTAAAAAAGAGATGAGACACAATAATCTCGGGAAAAGATTTGAATTCAACTGTTGAATATACTCTTGTCACATTCCCAGCAGGAGAATTGAGACCACTTGCTGAGGCTTGTTGGATTGTCAAAAGGCTGGGAAACCCTATTTTCTGAGTTCAATCAATGCAATCTCACCTGGACATTGTACTAAAGAATTGGAGGTTGTTTGAAGAGTGCATGGAAAGGCAGCTGTTCAAAAACAAAAGGTGCCCGTTCATACCACAGGCCCAGACATAGCACATGTGCAGAACACAGTGACTTTCTGCTCTCATAACACATGAAAAGAACAGCTGTAGTAAAAACGATGCCATAAGCCAGTTGTGATTGTATAAAATAATGAGAGCCCACCAACCAAGAGCCAACATTCTCAAAACTAAACCTAGAAAGATTTCTTGGAGAGGTTCTGGCAATTGTTGCATTAACATAGGGGCAGTAGAGACCGGTACCCTGGCTCACAACACCTCCTTCTATGAAAGACTTACTTGACCAAAGCAGTCAATGTTTCTAGATTGACTTTATTGATTATCAGAGTCTAAATAGAATGGCTCTCCCATTGGCTTTGACAATATCTGATATAGTTCAAACTAATAAGGAAGCTCCAAAGGCACTAGAGATTTCAGTGCTGTCATTGATCTGTAATTTTTTTTGCAATCCCAGTTTCTGATTTTTAAAAAAATCTCAATTTGCCTTTACCTGAAAGATTATATAATCTATTTTAACAGTTCTTGCACAAGGATATGCTAATTCCCTCACCCATAACCAGAATTCCTATGAAGGGACTCAAACTTCCTGATATAAAAGATACTCTAATCTACAATTTTGATGAATAATGATTATTGGGCTCATAAAAGAATAGGCTGACAAATGGAACTGGCATAACTTGTGACAAAATGAGCCTAGCTTGTAAATTCTGCAGAATTATAAGGAGGGTAAACAACAAAATTTTGAAAAATCAGGGATCCTTCCCAAATGATGAAAAATATTCCCCAGATGCACCCCTAAAATGAATAAGAAATATAATACTTGGTAGAACTCCTTGGGTCCTGGAGAAGTCATATCTTATATTTGAGGATGTTATAAGATGACCCCAAAGAACAGAAAGCTTCTTTAGGTCTCAGTGGGTAAGAGTACTGAGTATAACCTTGAATGCCTAAGATGCACAAGTTGCTTTACCCAATCCATGACAAATACTCAGAGAGGTTGGAATGGCATTGCAAAAGCCAGTAGGCACAACAGAAACCCAGCCTGAAGGCCGACCCTACTGACTGAAGCTCCACCATTAGACACTTACTTTTTGAAAGGAAGCTAGCGGATTGCTCATAGAGACTGCTTGCATCCCTGAAAGACTTTTGAGACCTAAAATCCCTGTTAGATGTCGGAGAACGTCAGAAAACACTGACATAGAGTCTGTTCCAAAACTCTGATTAAGTGCAGGGTTTTGCTTAAACACTCTTTAAGTTTGGTGATGCCTGAGACATCCACCAGATGCGTGAACAGGATCCCTCATAACTCAGATCCCCCCTGCTTTGTCTCATCTGGTGTTTCATCCTCGGTGGAAGACATCATGGGCCCGGCCCGTGATTCCTTGTCAGAGCAAGTCCAGCAGTAACAGGACTGGGAGGCAAGAACACTAACCAATGGAGAAGGAACACCTTCGGAAGGCTGCCTTCTTCCAACCTCATTTATAGAAGAGTTCACAGTAACAGAACAAAAACCAAAACCACAGCTCCAGAGCACGTCCTCTTAGTCGGTCGGGTTGTGTTCTTTTGAATGACCTTCTGAAAAGGTGCCAGTGGTAGTGATTCATTCATTACTCATATAGACAGGATCCACCATTCAGTGTACAACCTGCAGCATTAAGAAGACTTTTTCCCTTCACTAAGTTTGTTGCCTTTATCACACGATTCCATTTCATCTTGATACCCATTGGTCTCGAAAGCAAGTGTGCTGATCATATGCTGGAAAAGCACCAACTCTCATGAAAATCTCCTTTCAAATTTTTCAAAATAAATCATTACTTCCTCGGTGTTCTATTCAGATTTGCTATTTCCCCACCCCTGCAAAGATGGACATCTATATTAATAAACACAGTTTTTCGTATTTTCTTTAAAAGTTCCCGAAGCTAATGTTTTCCCCCTTTTTGCTAAGTCTCCAAGATCTAGATTTAATTTTTCTGCTATAAGAGAGGAATCAATAGATGATAATTTGTTTTGCAATTTAGATCTCTTCAGTTTAGTGTCCTAAACCCCGAAACGTGTCAGCAGAATGTGAAGATTTTGCATTATGAATAATCTTGCTTATTGTTCTGACTTTTAATCTGTCTCTCTACCATTGAGCCCAAGTTCATCTAATGGAAATGGGATATTCAGCCACGGGCATGAGTACTACACTATTTCACACGATTTTATATCTTTTTTGCATTAAGGAAAACAAGACATCTGCATATCTATAATTAGCTAATATATTCAGCGTTGGCTCCTATAAACAAGATGCAGGTGTAAGGAGTGCTGAAGCATTTTGTGCCTAGTGTTGGCTTTTACTTGTGGGAGAAATTACTCTCACTTCATGAAATAAAAAGATAAAAGTTATAAGAAAAACCTTTTTAATTGTGTATAATGTTTGCTGAACTAGTGTCCTATAAATAGCTGTATGATATTCTAAGATCTCTTCTTAGGCACCAGAAATATTTGTTCTTAAGTACTAATTTGCTTGACATATGACATTTGTCCAGACGGGTGGACTGTAAAAATTGGCTTCATTTCAAAGTTGTGATATTTATGGTAAAAAATGCATTCTGTCAAAGAATAATAAGGTGTGGGGCGCCTGAGTGGTTCAGTCAGTGGATCAAGCGCCCTACTTGATCTCACCTCAGGTCATGATGTCATGGTTCATGGGATCAAGCCCTGCATTGGGCTCTGAGGTGACAGCATGGAGCCTGGTTGGGATTCTCTCTCCCTCTCTCTCTGCCCGTCCCCAACTTGCACTCGCTCATGCCAACACTCTGTCTCTCAAACTAAATAAACATTAAGATAATAATGATAATAATAATAATTAATAATAATATGGCATGCCTGCTATGTGCCAGATACTTCCCTTGACCCTGGACATTGAGCATTAAGCAAATTAGGCAATATCTTTGCTCTCACAGTGCTTATATCCCTCTAGGTGGAGGTAAAGCAGAAATCAACAGGTAAGTATATGAAATTTATCAGATGGTAATTGGGAGTAAAGGAGGAATTCCAAGAAGGGGAGTTAGACCAATCGGAGAGAGGAGGAGGTGCAGGGTGGATGGGCTACTTTCAGTGGTTAATCAGATTGAGTGGACACTCAAGTGATGGAAAGGAAGCCATTCTGTGGAGTCTGGGAGAACACATCTGGCCACTCAGAAACTTCCAGAAGCCCAGGAGAATGAAACCAAAAGTGGATAAGAAAGAATGCCAATCAGTGGAAGCAGAGAGAAGACAGGGACTGGTCACATAGGACCAAAGGCCAAGGCTAAGCATCTTATGAATGTGATGAGATCATTATAAAGTTTTGAGCAGGAGTGACATGCTGTGACTATGTGTGTCAAGGAAAAAAATTGGTTCTCCCGTGTGTGCCGAATTTTAAAACAAAACAGAATTTTTCCTTAAGCCCTCTGCCTCGGCCAGCCTATTAAAAACTGAAAGTAGACTTTTAGTCTAGAAAAAAAATTTATGCAAAAATACACATAATTTAGTTGAAAAGTATTAAATAACTAAAATGCAAACCAAAGCGTGCATGTATTCAGTACTCTTTTAAATGCATAATTAGAAAATGATAACACAAAAAATATGAAAACTTGCTTTTTTTAAATCTGGGATTTCATATGTTGAAGATTTTTTTTAAAAGAGTTTAAGTAAAAAATTCTGCTGAGAGCCAAAGCCTGAAGATAGAGTAAAGTGGGAGTATTTTATTATTTATAATTGGGGTTCCAGCCATTTACTCTGGTACACTCCAGAACTGAAGGTCCTTGAACTGAAATGATTAATTTAAAGAAACAACAATCACCTCAATCCCTGTGGCTATTGATTAGAAGCTGGACAATCAACAGGGTAGGTTCTTCGAGCCCACGAGTCTCGGTGAGTTACAAGAAAAAGACATCTCTTGCTACAAAATTTAAATTGGAAGGAAATAATTGAACATACTGAATGAATTGCAGTTTTGTGGGAGAAGGAAGAAGAGACATTTCTGAATTGCTCTCTTTTAAATACATACATATGAGTATACTTATTTATATATACACATTATTATACGTATATTTATTTGTGCATACATTTATTATATATTGTACAATATGTAAAACATCATAACGTGTATATAAAATTATGGACATGTGTGATGTCGTACTCCCCACTTCCTAAAATCACCAGGAGAGAATTTCTGAGATAACAACCCATGTGATGCCTAGAATAAAGTCTCCTTCTCCATTATGGATGCACTGCACTGCCCTTGCAGGGATTTCTTAGAACGTAATTTTTTTTTAATGCAAAAGGTCACAGATGCACCAAACAAGTGTATTTTCTTATTATATCAAGATCCAAGTGTCATATAGATGTTCTGCTTGGGCTGATGGACAAAATGAAGGACGAATAACATTGAATCAGCTGAGCAGCATCATTGAATAACTCCTATTTCAAGATGCCGTGTTGCAGATGGATTTCCCTGGTAACAGCTTTCTTTGTGTTCTGTACAAACATGTGAGAAAATAAGGTTGACATGTTCCAGTGTGTGGATTCTCAAAAGAGCCAGTCACAGGGGTTGAATCTGACNACTCCATGGAGCTGAGTGGTGGAACTTAGGGTTTTTCTGTTTTGCTAAGCTTGTGGGATCCCCTGCAGCCTCCACCCACGGATTCTGTGAGGAAAGCTAACTGGAGAATCACAAGGACTTTACCAGTCCCCTTGCTGGGGCTCAGCCCACAGAGCGGTAGGAATGAGAGAAGCAAAGTAAATTTAAGCAAATGATTGAGAGTTGTAGAAAACCTCATCTGCGTGCAAAACTGTTTACGAATTCCCCAATGCCAGGAAAATGGTTGAGAATGTTTCCTATAGAAGTTACCCTTGTAGACTACCCATAATGTCTTCCTTTGTACAATCTCTCAAATTAATTCTCTTGCCTCGCTGCCACAACTTCTCACATCCTTCTTCTGCTCGGGGACTATGAGTGGATCCTCGTGTTGTGTCTGCTCAAATACTTCTTTGTTACAGGGTTTTCTGATCTGGCATCCCTTATCACCCACTCTGTCCCGTCTCTGGGAGACAGTCTGTGCAGGCAGACACCCTTCTCCAATGCCTCCTGTCTTCTCCAGCCTCCCATGCCTATCCATCTTCAGAGCCCTATCCACGTGGACTGCAGGAATTCCGGACTGCTGGCCAAAGAAGCTTTCTGCAAACCATCCCTTAGATTCTGTGCTTTTTCTTTAAAATCCTGTTCATTTTATATTCTATTCCATAAAGTATCTACTACTACTACTACTACTACTACTAATAATAATAATGTCTCCTGCCACACACCATCGGTCTTTGGGTAAATCTAAGGGCAAAGGAGATGCCTCACTATATAATGCACTGTTGTCTATGCTTTTGCCTCAACTCTACTATACATGTGCCCTACTTTGAAAAGCACAGACCTGCTGCATCCCAAACATTTTAGAGTTTAATCATGTTCTAATTGTATGGCTCACCAGTTTTCAAACTTCTTTTTTTTTTTTTTAATCTTTTTATTTTATTCTTTCCCTTGAGAGAGAGAGCATGCACATGAGTGGAGAAGGGTCAGGGCGGGGGGAGAGCAGAAGATCCGAGACGGGCTCTGTGCTGACAGCAGAGAGCACGATGTAGGGCTCGAACCCACAAGCCTTGAGATCATGACCTGGGCCAAAGTCAGGTGCTTAACCAACTGGGTCCTCCAGGTGTCCCCTTCCCCCCACCGCCCCCCCCC
>NW_027551559.1:3047278-3080198 GCF_008692635.1 Crocuta crocuta
AGTTTTCATACTTCTTAAAATCAGTTCAGCTATTCTCTCTTCCAGAACCAATGAACCCACTCCACTCCCCAAGGAGACTGGCTTCATGAACTTCCTTTGGGCTCCCTCACACCTTATTTGTTTCTGTGAATTTCTCCTTTATTTGTCCATGAGATCCTTAAGGAGCATACAACAACAACACTTATTACTAAATATCAGTTGAACTGAACAAGACTTTCCCCAACCAGTTTTTAGTCCAGTAAATATTGGCTATTACTACCACAGAAGAGTGTATGAGCAGATATATCTTCAGGACACACAGGCGACTTCATAACCTAAAATAGAAAAGACATATGCATGACAAGAAAACTCTCAAGCAAGTTTTATATTCTATACAGTTTTATAGGTATAATAATAAGTCTTAGTTGGCATAGTTTAAATCGCCATAAATTTAGGTGTTTAACTTAAAAATAAAATAAATGCATACAGAAGTTTTCTCTATGTATCTATTATAACTCCTTTTGGGGCAATATGTTAAATTTACTTTAATGCTCATTATTTGTTATAACCATGGGCTATCTAAGATGCAAAATAATTCTTCTATTGTGTCTATGTATTTAAAATAATTTTATATTTTAGAAAGATGTTATTTTCTATTTTGCAATAACAAAAGAATAGCAATTTGTAAAATGTGTGCTTTTGTAATGCCAGTGAAACAGAAATTCAAATGAGGGGCTGTGTCTCTCATAAATGCTTTGACATCTGTCCATCAACCAAAAACTACTGGGTGCTGATTACCAACACAGGTGTTTATTGAAATTAAGGGCCAAAAATCTTAGTCAGTCCTGATGCTTTCAGTTATATTTTTTGCCCTACCTGCAAATTTTTATGTAGAATTTGACCATTTCTTAGCACTTGGACTCTCATCATTCCTCTCCAAAGCTACTGTGTGGCTTGCACCCGGACCATCTCGGTGACCCCTACCTGGTGTCTTTGCTTCTGCCTTTGGGACAGTCTGCTTTCCACATGGCACATACAGGAATGTTCAGTCATGCTCTTGGTCTCACCTTCCTCAGAGTCAACCCAATGCTCTTACAGCAGCTAATCCCTCCTGGACCTAACCCTGCTCTGCCTGGCAATCACTCTCCTCTCCTCTCTCTCCTTCACTGGACTCCATCCACCCTGGTCTTCTTGCTCTTCCTTGGACCTGCTGTCACTCTCTCATGGCCTTTGCTCCCTGCTTGAATGTCCCCTGACCACAGTCCCCTGACCCAGACCCCGCACACCATCCCGCACACTCCATCTTTTTCTCCTGCTATGTCTTCTTTATGGTTCTTATCACTGGGGAGGATCCCAGTTTTTGAGGAGCTTAAACCTTATACATTTTGGTGGATCATCTTTGAGGATCCAGATTATAAGTAGAAAATTGCTGCATCCTCCTCCAAGTAAAGCTATCTCTGTTCTTCACTATTGAAGTGGTCCTGTTGGCTGCTTTCTTTACTTAACTTCCAATTCCTGTACAGGTATGTGAACTCCTTTGAGGGAGGGGCTTCTTTCAACTCATCCACCCCTGGCCCCAACCCCTGACAGTCCAAGCATTCCCGAAACATTATTAAATGGGGGACTGTCTAATCAGTACCACACTGAAAATGTTGGGGGGTAATTTTTGTGGGCTTCTTATAGTCACATTCTAAGATACTTTAATAATTTCCAAATAGCCAAGTTGATTCTCTGCCTTGCAGGCTTTGTGTTTTCAGAATTCTTATGTGCTTATCTAAAATTCTCTTTGAGATCCTGAACGCTATATGAGCTTAGCTTCATGGTTCACAAAATTATGTTGATTGAGTTCAGTTTGGAAAACAGTAAGGGAGACTTTTATTGCAAGCGTCCTCTGTGATTCCCATTACGTTGTGAAGTTGTATTCCGTTATGCCAGATAATAGAAGCCATTAGACTTATTTGGAACATGGTGAGTGTGTCTGAGTGGGGTCTTCGGGAAAGGAATTTGTGGGACCGCTTGTAATTCTTTCTTGTTAAAAAAGAAATAAAAGTGGGGGCCTTTCCTGGGTGCTTTTAGAAAAGAATGTGGAAGCTCGCCTTTGGCACATAGCAATTCTGAGAACCGAGTTGAGTTTGTGCAGAGTGTCAGCCTCCGCCTCCACATGGACAGTTCTAAGGCCCCTTTGGCCTCCACACTGGCTTCATTGGTGGGCAGTAAGATTTTCAATACAGGATCCTGATGTTCATCTGCTTCGACTGACTATTTCATTCTGAGATAGGGAAGAGTCTAGAGAAATTCACTGTTCGTGATCAGTTAGCAAAAAAGGGGGTGGAAAGGGCCAAGAACTGTGGTAATATAATGTTTGTGGTGGCTTGTAATTTTTTTAAAGTGTCCTGTAAAATGCATCACTGTGTGCAATCATGATTCACATTCAGACTAAAATAAAGGTCTTTTCCTCTCTTTCCTTTATCTCTTTAAATAACAGGATCATGAGCGTGATGAGAAGTCAAAATGTTGAATTGCTATAAAATAGGTCATTTCAGAGATTTTCATGAGAAATGGTTTTCTTTAACCAGAGTTATGGACAGGAACCTATTACCAATCTGTAACTGATACAATATCAGCAACTTTTCTAAAATTGAGGAGAGTAAAAAAATGGAAAAATGTTCAAAATTACCCTTCAGAAATGTTCATTTCATTACAGGTTTAGGCAGTCGCCTCAGTAATGGTCCTTAGTACCTTCTGAGGACACGTTGAATAGGACAGGAGCTGGGTTTGGAAATCCCTACAGGGGACAAAGATTCTCAAAATGTGGGGGGTCTTTACACTGGGAAGCATAAAGGGATTCGAGTAACATTGATAATGTATTCGTAGACTGCTTTATATTTTCCATATGATTTTCAGAACCCAAATAGCTTTCTGCTAGACACAGGTGAGGCGAAACCAAACCCATTGCACGCTGTACACACCATGGCAGGCAAGTAGCACCTGGGAAATCTACATGAGACTAGAACCTTCTCAATCATTTCTCATGTTGCTGGTTAGATCTTTTGTTACTGGTTTCATCATTTTTTAAAATCTGTTCATTAGAAACTGACTTGTAAAATCAAAACATGGTCTTTGTCTCTTTCTGCTTAATAATTCTCTCTGTATTTCAGAAAAATATTTTCTTTTTCCCAATAACTAGTATCACCTCAAAATTATTTTTAAGTGTCTTTCTTTTGGTCAGTTAATTTACCATCACAAGAAAAATCATTGCACTTCTCTTCTTTATAAAATATAGATTAATTCCTGTACTTACCTCGGAAATGTATCTAGCAAAACATGTCATATGTATAATATTGATGCAGCACACTGTGGTATTTTTTAAATGACTACAGAATAGAGTTTTAGAGTAAATGTATTTCTTTTTAAATCTCATTAGTTATACACCAGGTTGGATTAATGATCTGTTAGATAATAAACAGTCTACACACTAAATATAATTTATGAAGCTATCACTCTGAATTGTATACCTTTCACTGATTCTATCATATGTTATGTCATGATATTATTAAGCTAATTCATATACTGACCAGGTAATAAGTCAATTAAGAATATCCTTTAACAAGTTAATACAGTGGGTGGTTCCTTGACAGATAATATTTGTTGAGCTCTTTGTTAAATAATTCACATTTGAAGTTTCATTTACTCCTGAAAACGACCCCATGAGACAGGTTCACATTTTGTTTATGCTTTACAGGCATTTAAGGCACGTGCCTCAGGGGACACAGGTGTAAAAGAAGGAGAATGGTTTGAACCTCATTGCTGCCGTCTCAAACACCCCTCCGAACACTGCAATGCACTTGCTCTCTAAACCATAATTTAAAAAGAAACATAATCCATCTTGGTTCACCTACTGAATGGAGAACCTCGATCATTTTGCACAACGATAGAGCTGTATTTTCTCTCAAAATTCTCAAAAATAATTTCTACCATAAAACTAAAAAGATTTTAGTCTTCATCAGTTGAACTTCTGTGTTGCTCAGAATCAACTACACATACACACATCAGTTCAACTATATGGAAACATTGATCAGGTACCTGACTTTCCTGTACGGGTTAGGGGTGGAATTCAGTGAGGTAAAACATGTATTTTACAAACTGATAACTTTGCAGTTTCTACATTAAAATTGAAAAGTGAAATTTCAGGTACCTCTGGTTAAGCCTCTGGCTTTAGATCCAAACTTTGTATCTTCCAGTAGCTTTATTTATTTATTTACTTATTATTTACTTAAAGGAGAGAGAGAGTGAGTATGAGGGAGGGAAGGGGGAAGTGGGGGGAGAGAGAGAGAGAGAGAGAGAGAGAGAGAATCCCAAGCATTCTCCATACTCAGCTCAGAGCCGGACATGGGGCTCAATTCCATGACGCTTGGACCATGACCTGAGCCGAAATCAAGAGTCAAATCCTCAACCAACTGAGCCACTCAGGTGCCCCTCTTCCAGGAGCTTTTAAGCAGAGAAAATTATTTAATTTTTAAATACTAATAGGAAATATAATACAACTATATCTATTTTATTGTTTAAATGAACACCATTGAAAAATAACAGTTAATTTAAAATTTACTAAAATCACCGAGTCCACAGTACCTCTTTGTAGTCAGCTTTTGGTACTATTTCTTAGA
This sequence comes from Crocuta crocuta, assembly GCF_008692635.1. Lineage (NCBI taxonomy): Eukaryota > Metazoa > Chordata > Mammalia > Carnivora > Hyaenidae > Crocuta > Crocuta crocuta. The sequence continues at coordinate 3,051,922 of NW_027551559.1, forward strand.
CGTGGTGAATTGATTGCTTATAAATATCTGAAGTGAGAGGTGGTACTATATATTATAATCCTGCAGTCCATTATTCAAATTTACTTTGAGTTTCAGGCCCAGTTTAGTTTCTCTTAGAACTAAACCAAAGATTTATCTACTTTGCTTTAATCCAAGCAGACCCTTGAGAGGTATGGAAGTGTCTACCCAGGTCCACAGCTGTTTGAGGATCTTATCTCACCACCAATAGGTTTAAAAAAAAAAAAAAAGGCTACAAGGCTACTTACTCCAACCTCTTCTCCATCTCCCAGCTAGTTCTGATTTCTCCCCATTTCACTGGCCGAGTAGGTGAGCAATCTCTCTCTTATTGCCAAGAACAACTGTAACCCATCCTTGAGGGTCTTAGTATCCTTAAAGTAACATTTCCTAGTATTTCTCTAAATGAAGATAGGACCCCCCAAGAGGAATTCTATTCTATGTTAAAGTATTATTTAATCCACTATACATCGTCATTATCATTATCATTTTACAAAGACCACCATGAGCTTGCAAACACTCCTATAATTGGATATGTTCTAAATTATTCATTGATGTTGATGTCAGTTTAATGGTAACAGATAATTCATTGGTAAAGATACTTTATTCTCAATAAATGCAGATAATGTCAAGATAACAAATTCATTAAGTGGCAAACCCCATTTTTTCCAATGGGTGTTATTGCATTACCTGCATTTTTTTTTTAATTTAATTGCCCGTCCATTTGCTTCTTGATTTAAAAGGCTTCTGTATAGTCTGCCTCGTAATGAAAGGACAAGGAGGAAAACCATTGCACCCTACTCTTTAATGATTTTTAGATACTTTTAGTTTTAGAGTTTAAATTGTAAAAACACTTTAAAACAGTGGGTTAAAACTGTACGGCAGGAGTGCGGAGGCTGTTTTCACTCTCCCGTGATCCACGCTGAGTGAGCTTCACTGAATCTGTGCAAACGCATCCCAACTTTCATCCTCAAGAGACCGTCTGTGTCAGCTTGAAGAATGCCCACTCTCTAAACAACCTGAAAGGACGGGCAGAGTGCATAGATGTGCTTTGTTTGATGTGGTGATCTTTTTTTTTTATTCTCCTGCTGTGGGGTTCATCAGCCTCCATCTTCCTTACTTCTTTTTTTTAAATTTTTTTAATGTGTATTTATCTTTTGAGAAAGAGACTGTGAGCAGGGAAGGGACAGAGAGAGAGAGGGAGACACAGAATCCAAAGCAGGCTCCAGGCTCTGAGCTGTCAGCACAGAGCCCAATGCAGGGTTTGAACTCATGGACCGTGAGACCATGACCTGAGCCAAAGTCAGACACCTAAGCAACTGAGCCACCCAGGCGCCCCCATCTTCCTTACTTCTTGTAGACTGCTCTCTCAGTCTAGATCCCTGAAGTTTACAACAAAGCATAAAAATAAATAAGAGCTATTAACATAGGAACAATTGACTAAAGTGGACCATCTTATCAAAAAATCATTTAATAAATGAATTTAAGATTGTCAACTCAGGGGTCGCGTGGGTGGCTCAGTCGGTTAAGCATCTGACTATGGCTCAGGTCATGATCTTGCGTTTCGTGGGTTCGAGCCCCATGTCAGGCTCTGTGCTGACAGCCAGCTCAGAGCCTGGATCCTGTTTCAGATTCTGTACCTTCCTCTCTCTCTGACCCTCCCCTGCTCACTCCATCTCTCTCTTTCCCTCCCTCTCAGAAATAAATTTTTAAAAACATTAAAAAAAAAACGATGGTCTACTCAGGTTATAGATGAAAAGGCATTTCCAGTCATTCTTTGAATCTCTTTAGTTCAGGAAAGTAGCAGATAGGAAACTTGTTCCAGATCTAACTCCAGCTGTTGTTTTCCCTTTATGTATTTTTTTAATGTTTTATTTATTTCTGAGAGAGAGAGAGAGACAGCATGAGCAGGGGAGGGTCAGAGAGAGAGGGAGACACAGAATCTGAAACAGGCTCCAGGCTCTGAGCTGGCTGTCAGCACAGAGCCCGACACGGGGCTCCAACCCACGAACTGTGAGATCATGACCTGAGCCGAAGTCGGACCCTTAACTGACTGAGCCACCCAGGCACCCCTCCCTTTATGTATTTCAACATTGATGGTTTTTTATTCAGTGGTCTGTATTAAAGTAAGTAGCTCTAATCGCGGGTCAGTCTTGCAAAAGATGGAAACACAATGAAATACCACTACAGTCTATTCGAATGGCCAAAATCCGAGAAACTGACAGTTCCAAATGCTGACAGTGGTGTGGAACAAGAACTCTCATTCATTTCTAGTAGGAAGGCAAAGTGGTGTGGCCACTTTGGAAGACCATTTGGCAATTTCTTACAAAACTGAACATATGCCTACTAGACGACCCAGCAATTTTGCTCCTTGATATTTACCCAAAGGATTTGAAAGCTTATGTCTACACAAAAACATGCAAATGATTGTGTATATGAGCTTTATTCATAATTGCCCAAACTTGGAAGCAACCATGATGTCCTTCAGCAGGTGAATGGATATATCAAGTGTGGCCCATCCACACAATGGGGTATTACTCAACACTAAACAGAAATGAGCTATTGAGCCATGAAGAAACATGAGAATAATCTTAAATGTGTATCACTAAGTGTAAGAAGCCAATCTGTAAAGGCTAGATGCCATACGATTCTAACCTGTGACATTTTAGAAAAGGCAAAACCATGGAGAAAATTTAAGAATCAGTGGTTTTGCATAAGAGACTCTTAAACATGGAGAACAAACAGAGGGTTACTGGGGGGGAGACTTGTGGGAGGGGGAATGGACTAAATGGGTAAGGGGTGTTAAGGAATCTACTCTTGACATCATTGTTGTCCTATATGTTGTCCTAGATGTTGTCCTATATAACTAACTTGGATGAAAATTTTTAAAAAATAATTAAAACTTGGGGCGCCTGGGTGGCTTAGTCGGTTAAGCGTCCGACTTTTGCTTAGGTCATGATCTCGCGGTTCGTGGGTTCGAGCCCCGCGTCGGGCTCTGTGCTGACTGCCAGCTCAGAGCCTGGAGCCTGTTTCAAATTCTGTGACTCCCTCTCTCTCTGACCCTCCCCTGCTCACGCTGTCTCTCTCTCCTAGAAATAAATTAAAAACATTTTTAAAAAATAATTAAAAATTCAGTGGTTTCGGGGGTGAGGGGAAGGGGAGAAGGAATTGGTGGAACACAGAGCACTTTAAGGCAGGGGAAATATTCTGGATGGTACTGTAATGGTGTTTACATGTCATTATGCATTTGTCAAGACCCACAGAATGTACGGCACCTACGACACTGAGAGTGGACAGTAGTACAAACCATGGACTCCGAGTGACTGTGATGTGTCAGTGTAGGGCCATCATCTCTCCTCGGAACATTTGACAATGGGGAATGCTGTGTATGTGTGGGGGCAGGTGGTACATGGGAACTCTCTGTACTTACTCTGAGTGTAAAACTGCTCTGAAAATAATGTCTAGTTTAAAGTAGCAAAAATAAGAGGGAAAGGGAAGCTAACATGTGACAACTCAGCTCACTATTCTTCCATTCGTCTGATAAATAGTTCGTAACTTCCTACCACGTGGCAGGTGTTCTTCTTGTGCCTTTTATATTATTCTATTTTTACATACATTAGATACATATGATATTATATGGCATTTTATGAGCCCTGTTTTAATAACTATTAAATGTAGACTTGGGGGGAGAAAGGGGAGATGGTGAACTGGCCTGGAATGATGGCGTGGGGTTCCGCCTGCTGGGTGTGGAGAGCCCACTGGGGAGCATACATGGAAAAGAGACTGCTGGCCATTTAGCGGGAGAGGAAATACAAGCGTCATTTCGAAGAAGAGAGTTTCCCCTGACCGTTTTTCAAAGGGAATTTGCACTTCATTCATGTTTCGCATAGGCTTGTCTGGAGCCTCACAAGAATTTCAGCTTGGGTACCGGAAGAAAGGGGAATCGGGTGCAAGGAGAAGTTGATGGGAGGCAGGATCCAGGAGAAAGACAGAGCAGGGGGGAAGTGCAGAGGGCAGACCCAGACCCATCCATGGCAACCGGCAGCACCCGGAAGTCCGGCCGCGGAGAGAGACCCTTCAAGAGAACTCAGAGTCCACCTTGACCTTCCCTCCTGGTCCTTGCGGGATGTGGGAGGCAACGGAACCAAAGGCCTGACCATCACACTTAGTGTGTGTGAACTCAGCCTGACTAATGCTTGACTTCACGATTCCTGAATTCCTAGATACAATTCAACCCAAGAAAACAAGAGCTTTTTATATATACGATCCAGTGACCCCTCCCCCAAATAAGAGCAAAAGAGAAATCTCATCTTATTCGTGTTTCTCTAAATAGATTAAAATAAAACCTAAGACATCATTAAAAATTTAGACCTATGGCATTAATCAGGGTTACACCGAAAACATCGTGTTCACATTGTACCATTAAACATTGACATTGAATTTGTTTTGAACTCATTTTCCTCTTTTAATGCTTTGGAATAATATTTTAATAGTTTAATTCATTAAGTTGTATGAATGGGAATTATGTCATAAATTAAATACTAATTATACAATATAGTTAAAATATATAGAGATAGATTGATAGATTTACTACACCAACTTCTTTATTTTATTTTATTGTTTTAATGTTTATTTATTATTGAGAGACAGAACATGGGCATGAGAGGGGCAGAGAGAGAGAGGGAGACACAGAATCTGAAGCAGGTTCCAGGCTCTGAGCTGTCAGCACAGAGCCCAATGCGGGGCTCAAACCCACCAACGGTGAGATCATGATCTGAGCCAAAGTCAGCAGCTTAACCGATGGAGCCAGGCAGGTGCCCCCAACTGCTTTTAATTTTAATCAATCAGTTAATTGTAAAAGTGGCTTTATTACCTCTTTTGTAATGGTTTCATCATTATTAAGATCATTACACCCGAATAATTTTAAAGTAAAGCACACACATGCAAATACACACATAAAGAGAAAACAATATTTATAGTTTAAGCTTTTGTACAAATGGAGTATCCTTTCTGAAGTATTATGATACAGTGGGTGTGGCTGTAGCCCAGGTATATGTACGGGACACGGTCACATTGCTTACAAACTTTCTCGTGAGTGGGCGCCAGGCAAGCACTGGTAAAACTGTATACTGGGCGAAAGTTGTTTTCTGCTTCCTTCGGACGTTTGTAGTGGACCCGGGGATACACTTGACCACGTTCCCGGGGTGCATCCACCGCTGCTGGCTGTGCAGACACGTCAGGGAAGCTAACGCCCTCCCCAGCAGCCCTGTCCCCAGTGTCTTTCCCCCTTCCGTCCCTGCTCCTGTTCAGCCCAGACATGAGATATGTGAAACACCATATTCGTTTCCCAGATTAGGGACTTTGAGGCCAGGGATTCTGTGACAATTGCAACTTTTTCTGTTTTCGTTTTGTTGGTGGAAGAAAGTAATTCCTACGGCGTATTCTGAATGATCTGGGCCCACCTCCTGTGAAGGAGGCATGCCCTCATTCATCTGTCAGCTGGTAGAGGAAGAGTTGCCATGGCCACCTGGAGACATTCTGTACACAGGAAGGGTTTTGTTTTTTCCCTTAAATGAGGGATATTACTCAGTTTTGAAAAGCCAAGTTCTAACAAATCTAAGAGACACCAGTGTCGCAGGTAATATAGTCTCCCTCCTCATTCACTCAACAAATATTTGTTGAACATGTGCCATGTGCCTGGCGCTGTGCGTGGGGTAGGGTTAGAGATCTCTCAGTGAACAAAAACAGGCTTGCCCTGGGGCGCCTGGGTGGCTCAGTTGGTTAAGTGTCCGACTCTTGATCTCAGCTCAGGTCACGATCTCACAGATAATGAGCTGGAGCCCCACATTCGGGTCTGCACTCACAGCATGAGCCTGCTAGGGATTCTCTCTCTTCCTCTCTGTCTGCCCCACCCACCGCCCCCACTCACACTCTATCTCTGAATGAATGAATGAATGAATGAATGAATGAATGAATGAATGAATGAATATTGGGGGACTTGGGTGGCTCGGTTGAGCTTCTGACTTTGCCTCAGGTCATGATCTCACGGTTCATCGGTTCAAGCCCCAAGTACATTGGGCTCTGTACTTGCTGACGGCTTAGAATAAATAAATTTTGAAAAAGGAAAAAAACAGACCGGCCCTCCAAGAAGATACGTTCTAGCAGACAGTCACTGTCAAGACACATAATAAAGAAGTTAGAACCTGACAAGGGCTGTGAAGAATTTGGTAATGGGTTAAGAGAAAACAAGAACTGGGTTAGAAGAGGGTATGGATCAGGGTGTGGTTTTAAATAGTGTGGGTGACGTAGCTTCACAGAGAAATTCATAGTTTCATACCTTTGAAAGGGTGGGGAGTTAGCCATGTGCCCACCATATCTGTGGGATGAATGAGTTTCTGTGATAAGAAAACTAAATAGGGAGAGTGCCAAGTTATAATCATTCACATGAAACCATCATTTTTCAATCCCTGAGAGACTTTGAAGTCAAAAAAAGAAGGCAATATTACTGAAGGAGTCGTGTTCTTTTTTCCATATAAATGCAGAAATATTCAAATATAGCTGTGCTAATGAAAACTCCATGAAACGGTCTGTCTGTTAACTAGCTCATTTGTTTCAGTTTTAACTTAAAAATCGGTCTAAAAATTAAAGGACCGCGAGAAGACACACCTAGAAACGTATTGCAAGAAGGGTTTTTCCCCCATTACTTATTTTAAAAATCAAAATTATTTTGGGTAACGAGAACATCAGAACTCAATGCGATTTTGTTGTTATTAGTCAAATACCTGAGTTAAGCATGACATGCATTGGTCTTAGTGTTCCGACCAGCTCACATTGTGACTTTCTTATTTTCTCGGGCTTCTTAGATAAAAATCCTTGTGTCCATGCTGGTTTCTCATTTAGCTTCTGGTTCCTTTGAAATGTTGGGAGGATTTTCTGATTAAGCCTAATTTTGCCATTTTGTACATCAGTCCAACAGCCCTTTAAGACAGTGGTTTGATGTAATAAATCTCAGGAGTGAGAAGCATCTTTTGTTCCTCCTTCCGCTCCTGCAATGACCGTGTGCCGTATTTTTATAGAGAGAAATACCCATCCATTATGAAGTTACAATCACCTTTCTTAAGGTCTAGAACTTGAGAGGAAGTATGTTTGACATTTTACCACCAGGATATTCATCCAAGTGAGGCGATCGCATCAAAAATGTTTTCCTTTGTGGGCTTTAATTCCATTCGGTGAAATGAATTGTAGCAAGTGCTTCACATGAAAAAAACTTGGTTTAGTTTAAACGGCGACCGCTGTTGAGTCTCTAAGGCCAAAGTTGTTCCCTGTGCTCTTGCAGATAAGGAGGCAAGGAGGCATTCAGCTCCTGGTGGACCTGCTAGACCATCGGATGACGGAGGTCCACCGTAGTGCTTGCGGGGCCTTGAGAAACTTGGTGTACGGGAAGGCCAATGACGACAACAAAATCGCCCTGAAAAACTGCGGTGGCATCCCAGCACTGGTGAGGTTACTCCGCAAGACCACCGACCTGGAGATCCGGGAGCTGGTCACAGGTGAGTGTCCTTGTGAACAGCACACCTGCCTCTCCAGATAAAGTCGCCATTATCCGGCACGGTAGCAAAAGCGCTGACCAAGTTTGGGGGAGCAGGGCGTCTCAGAGGGCTCAGCCCTCGGGCAGGTCCCGGTAGGCATGTGGGGAACAAGGGATTAAAGGATCATCTAATTTAACAGACGTGGAGTAGCCAAATTAGATCGTTAGAATCCAGGAACCATTACCCTCCTGAATTTGTCCTGTTGACCAAAACTCGGTTCCACTTCCCCTCCTGGAAGAAATGCTGTCTTCTGTCATTTGATTCTGTCAATTCTGTTCCTTGATTTAGAAGTAGTTCAGCATCTTACAGTACCTATACGTCATCATTAAAATGGCATTTAATAAGAATTGATAAAACGACAAAATACATGAGTGATTAAGTGGATATTCTGGTTTATAATGGGGCTAAGAACGGAGATCTTATTGTACTTAATAGTTCATTTCTTGGGGAAAAAAATGTATCCCTAGTCCAAGTTCCCAGGTTATAGGATTACATATTAGGGAATTTTTCAAACGTGAACATGAGAGAAAGCCTTTCTGTGAACATAGAGCTTTATAAAGCAGAGATCACTAAAGTAGCGGCTCATGGAGCCATNAGATATTCTGGTTTATAATGGGGCTAAGAATGGAGATCTTATTGTACTTAATAGTTCATTTCTTGGGGGAAAAAAATGTATCCCTAGTCCAAGTTCCCAGGTTATAGGATTACATATTAGGGAATTTTTCAAACGTGAACATGAGAGAAAGCCTTTCTGTGAACATAGAGCTTTATAAAGCAGAGATCACTAAAGTAGCGGCTCATGGAGCCATGAGGATTTGGGAATGAGAACATGCAAGCATTTAGCAGTACCTTTCCTGGAATGCGTGTGAATGCGGTAAGCATTAGCCGCCACTCTCGTCCCTCACCTTCTAAATGTGTAGTTTTACTCATTGGACTGCTAACAACAGAAGTGGCCTCATTGTGGGGCTTTAATTACTCCTCTTGGGTGTCCACATTGTCGTTCTAGGTGATATTCGGGTTTGGGTTCATCAAAGTTCCCCCTTCAAGCGTTTGGCCAATGAATTGCAAGGCTGACTTAAAAAAGGATCTCTTCATCTTTGTGATGCTACTGATCTTCCGTCTTGATTCTAAAACCTCCTTGTAGCTATGCTCATGAGGTGTATGTGCACTTGTTTCTTTAAGAAAATACATTACCCAACTTGGGAGTCATCAGTATTGGCTCGGTCTGAGGTCAAGACTCTCATCCTCAGCATATTTTCTTAAAGGTACATGCTTTAAGATTATTGTCACATTTCTTTCACACTCTTAGCTAAATTAGAACTAGACCCCAGTCCCTTTTGTTTTTCTTTTTGTTTTGTTTTGCTTTCATTTCTCTAAGTGGAGAATTGTCTTCGTGGGAAAAATCGTTAAGTTTACAGTGCTATTGAAATGATGTTTCACACCAGACTAATGTGGGTCAGTTAAGGTAAATCTATTATTATGCACATGTTATGATGTGTAGGACAGTTTTGGGGTGAGTTAAATAGTTGAAGATGTGCCCTGCCATTATGGTTCTGAACCCCCATCCCTACTTTCAAATTGAGATAAAGGACTCAGTACGTGCGATGGGAAATACCGTGGCGCCTTGGTGCATGAAGGCCGTGCCAGTGGGTGCATGAGGCCAACAGAACTGAGGCAGCACCTTGTGCTGTGCCCGTTATGCATCCATTTCATGATTTCAAAAGAATTGGACTTTGCTAAAATTTGGATTTTCCCCGGGGCCCCTGGGTGGCTCAGTCGGTTAAGCTTTCGACTTTGGCTCAGGTCACGATCTCACGGTTCGTGGGTTTGAGCCCTGGGTCAGGCTCTGTGCTGACAGCTAACTCAGAGCCTGGAGCCTGCTTCCAATTCTGTGTCTCCCTTTCTCTCTGCCCCCCACCCCTGCTCATGCTGTCTCTCTCTCTCTCAGAAATAAATAAAACATTAAAAAAAAAGAAAGAAAATTTGGATTTGTCCCAACATAAACCCTCTTTGGTGGCTTATCTCATTGCCAAGGAAATTTGGCCCCATGCAAAAGGCTGAGGTTTACCAGAAAGAAAATGGCAGCAATGCTTCTATCCCCATGTCATCGTCCACTGCAGCATCCCCCTGACTCTTCTGATACTCGAAGCCTCTCCAAAACACAGCTTCTGACAAATGCTGGATGTCTCCCATGTTATGCGCCTGGGCAACGTCAAAAATTTCTATGTGAGCCTCATGTGCAATCATCAGAGGCAGGTAACCTCTTCAGAGTATCAGGAAGTTTCCTTTCCTGGCACAGCTTTGGCTATAGGAAACATGTAGTACTTGATATACAGAGCATGCATGTGCCTTCTTCTGCTCCTTTGGAGAACAAAGGTTTGTACCCGTTATCATGTCACGACCCAGCGTTTCTTCATAAGCTTGTGCTGGTGGCTGAAACTCTCTCCATTTACCCTCCTGGAAGAAATGCTGCCTCCTGTCATGACTCCATGCAAGCCATTTGGGTTGAAAAGCTCCAGAATGACAGTGCTTCCTACTTCAGTAGACATTTTCTGCCATTCCAGAGTCATGGACTTACCATGCATGGCTGAACTTGAGGCATGAGTTTTACTTATTCCAAAGGAAACCATGTTGCTAAAACATTTTGATGGGTTGAAGGCCATGGTTTCTGGGGTTTCCATGGTGGATACTCTTGATAAACAATAAGCATCTTGGTGAAGCTACCGCTCTAGAAAGGGACATTAGAAGCAAGCATGTACAAGAAAATCCCAGCATGGAAGGAATTGCTGCTGTGGGCCAGTCTGTAGTGACAGAGCCTTCTAAACCCCCGTGTTGACAGAAGTCTGAGGGTGCCTGGAAACCAGCAAGGCTCTGCTGACTTCTGTTTAGACGTAGCATCAACGATGCAGAGCCAGCCAGAGCGACTCCGCTGCCTGAACCAAAGTAAAATGAGGCAAGTGAATTTACCTCAAAGAGCCTTAGAGCATCATTTTCATGTTCAGCACCGTCCAGGCACCCACTGGCCCAAGGGAGCTATGAAAGCTTGGGTTCCATTGGCTCCTGGAGCTTTGGGAATCCAGTATTTTAGTACAGCTAATCGATTTAACCTCAAGGACATCAAATCCTCCATTTCTCTTGTCTTTCTCTTTCCATTCCTCCTCTGAGACTCTTGTCTCCCCGCAAGCCTGGCAAATGCTTTGCTACACTAAGCCCACGCCCTCCATTCATCCTTCATTGTTCATTTCTCAGATGCTTTGGAATTTCTACGGACGCCAGGCATGTGCTAACGCTTGGACATCACACACTCAGGGTTGGCATTCAGCAGCTGCACAGCCACACTGTCACGATGTGTACAGCAGAGCCCACTGAGATCTTAGAGGCTCTCTTGAGAACTGTCCCACCCACGTAATGCTGGCTGCTAGATATTAAAGGGGATGTTGCTGACAAATGTGTCACATTTTAGAAACTTAATTAGATGAGCACCAAGCCTCACGATGGCCCTGGAGAATAGAGCAGTAAAAGCCTCTCTTCACTGCTGCTGTCACATTGTCACAAGGACCCTCCTTAAAGCCTTTTGGGAATTAGGTTAGATGTGCGTACATGGATTAATAAAACAGTGATTTAAGTAGTGAAACAACTATGCCCTTTACTTCCGTTGTAATTCTGGAGGAGGCCTAATTCAGAGTCTAGCAAGGAGTAACACCTTGGCACACGACGGAGTGCTGCCTGTACAAGGGACCCTTTTCTCTCTTGGATTCATCTCCATGAATGTTAGCAACTCCATGAAAACCAATGTGTGTTAAAATACGTTGAGGGTAAGAAGTACCGTTTGAATTCCCCTTTAGATATTTACAAGCTAGGACGTTTTGTAAACAAATATTGGAAAGAACAACGCTAGTGGTGTTTAAAAAAAATAATAAAGCATGTTTCAAAATGAGATTTCCGATGAGATAGATCCAGGCTCTGTAACCAAAAGGATCTAGAGTGCCAAATGATAAACAATAAAAGACTAAAAGAAAGAGATGTTCTGGCAGAGCTTTAAATTATTTACTGAGTATTCCTTGGCAAACAGTGTGAACAATAATAAAACGTTAAAATAGAGCTATTTACATGCATTTACATTCAACACGTAGACATGCATGCTTTAAAAAAAAGCTGCCTGCGTGCATTGCAGTATGTATTCACAGCAGAATATATTCTGCCTCTGCCTGTGAGGCCTTGCAATAAATAATTTTCTTTCTATGCAATAATTACTATAAGATGGTGATCAGAATTTTATTTAAATCCAGCTGAAGCTATTACATGCTAGCGATTACTGGAAATATCCGAAATAAACTTTGGTTACAAATTCTGCGTGTCCTTTGGGCTTGCCTAATAGAATTTTCCCCCTCTCAATATGGAAATAATCAACCTACGTTTTGAAATGCCCAACTAAAGATTTCTGAAGGCCAAAAATCAAAATAAATCACTTTGTATTAAACCATAAACCATAATACAGAGCTTTTATTTCTGTTGAGAGCAAGTGTCCTTAAGAGTTCTGCTTGTCCGTGTTTTCTTCCATCTTATGCTTCAAATACCCAAATAGTCTATCCTAATTTAACTAACTGAAGAGACAAGCCTCGGTTTATTTTACTGACTAACCTTAGGTCAGTTGATTTCATGCCGAGTATGTTAGAAGTTGAATTACTGGTAGCCTTTCAAAATGTGACTCAGACATAATTAGTTAAATTAGGATAGGCGAGTAGGGTGGGTCCTTAACCTGATGTAGCTGGTGTCCTTATGAAAGGAAGAAATTTGGACAGAGACACATACAGGGAGGGGTTGTGCGAGCATAAAGGCAGAGACGGGTTAAGGCTTCTGCGAGGCAAGGAGCACCACAGATGGCCCGAAAACCCCAGAAGCCAGGAGAGGGGCCCAGAGCAGATTCTCCTCACAACCTCGGAAGGAACGAAGACTGGTGACATCTTCATCTTTGACTTCCAGAACTGTGACGATATAAGCTTCTGTTGTTTAGTCCACTGGATCTGCGGTACTTTGTTATGGCGGCCCTAGGAATCTATTACAGACCCAGGACCAGGGAGTCCTTCGTCTTTTCCCAGATGTGAGCAAGCACATGTGTTGGTCAAGGAAATAAGGCAATGCAAATAAATGCAGAACCATGAGGGCTTAATAGCGTTGCCAGGTTTAAAATAAAGACCCTGCCGACCTGATTTCATAATGCATCTTTTTAAAGCAATTACTTGTGAAGGATCGGAAGTGGCAAAGATGGTAATTTAATGCACCTTAATATTTTCAGTCAAAGTAATGGATCCGAATGGTCAAAAAATGAAGTTGTATAAAAATACTTATAATGAAAACAAGAGTCCCCAGCTGCCTCATCTGTCTTCTGGTTTGGGACACTCATAGCCTTTCAGAGGCTTTCAGCCTTAGCCTTTGCCTTGTATTTTAGTTTTCTTGTGCTTATTCCATGTCTTTAAATAATATGCTTATTTCATTCTACATAAATCATTTATCATAGCCTTTTCATACTGACTTTCTATTACAATGGAGAAGGATTTTTCACATTTTCATCACTCATGCCTTCTCCTTTCCCAAATGGTGGGATCATTATTTTTGGTTTCTCAGTACTGAGGAAGTCATTAACTTCAAAGTTAAGCCTCTACTTCTTCCATATAATAAAGACATGATCTCATCACCCATATTATAAGATAAAAATGCTAGGACTCTTATGTCTTCACCCTTCTTCACAACCTTTGTCACCGTATATGACTTTGACATTGTGAATGTTGAATGTATTTGCAATCTATTCTGTCACCATAGTCAGTCTTCCAGGGTTTTCTATAGCTTGATTCAAAAACTGAAAGCCCGAAATTAGCCTTTGCATTATGATAGAAGAGCACATCCATGTGGTACCAGCCATCACATTTCTTTCCCAGTGGGTCCAAAGTAATGATCCTTGTCAAAGGAGTACATTTCTAGCATCACATCTAATGGATTCTTCATCATCTGTAATGGCCGCCAACTCAACTTTGTCCATGATTTCTAACACCATTAATTCCCTGGTTTTCCAGAGATCTCATAAGCTTAATTCTCTATTTTCAGGGCAGAATTAGATGACTGCTGTCTAGAACTGCTGCATTGCTCTCCAGATCTGGAATGTCTATCTCGTAGATCCCAGGCCCTCCTCTTTCTTGGTTTATTCTTTTAAAAGTTCCAAATATTAATTAAAGTGCTTAGGGGATGAAGTTCTGAAAATGTCACTATTAAATCTTCATACATGATTGACATTTATTAGAGGTAGATGGATAGAAATTATTTTTCTCAGGAATATTTTCCGTAATACATTTTTATCCTTGAAACATAAAAGTCTGTGGTGATATATCTAGGTATTTGCCTTTTTAAAAAATCCATTGGTATTAGACATTTTCAGTTTAAAGAGTTATGATCTACAGTGCCAGAAAACTGTCTTTTTATTCTTTTAATTCATTCATTTTCTCTACCCTCTCTTTTTCGGATTGTTTGTGGTCATATTTTGAATTTCTTGGACTTTTCCTCTCTCTTATATTTGCTCATATCATTTGGAGCCCTTTTTCTTTTTATTATACATTGTGAGAGATCTCTTCTATATCCAACATTACTTTCAACCTATCAGTGAGGGAGATTTTTTTTGCAGGGATATAGGGAAAATAGTAGTGGTAGTATTAATAGTATTCTTATTTCAATCCTATGAGCTCCCCTTTGTGTTTTTTATGACCTCTATACTTATTCTATGAATGTAAGCTAATCTTGCATTTTAATAAGGATATTACTTAGAACTAAGATTTGTTTTCTATTCATCCTGAAGATCTGACCTTTCTCTGGAGTCATTTCTTTCTATCTGTTGATATGGGGGTCTTTCTCATTGATTTTTGCACACTTAACTTTAAGTGTATACAGACAAGTTTTCTGCCCATTTTTTTTGATGAAAGAAGATGTTACTTTAATGAAGGTTTATACACAGTGTACTTTTAAGCAATTGAGGACACAGCTATTCCCATGTGCTTCTACACATAAATTTATAAAACCATATATTTTAAGGAAAGATGCTACTTGAATGACTATACACAGTGAACTTTCAAATTTTGGAAACAGCTCAAGTGCCCATCAACTGATGAATAGATAAAGAAGATTTGGTATATATATATACACACACAATGGAGTATTACTCAGCCATAGAAATAGGATGAAATCTTTGTTCATTTTTAAGACAGAAAGAATAGAGGGTTTGAGATCTGTGCATACCAATGAAGCTTATGAACTGTGAACTTGACTTCAGGTGAGCAAGTAAGCGTGAGCTGTTGTGTTGGGGAGTCCTTTAAGTATCTTGATAGGTGGGCTTTTCTCTAAGGCTCACATAGCCACATTAGCTTTTCCATTCTCCCCCCGTGCAGACTATCTCTTTGGAGAATATTCTTCTGAGTTGTTTATTTGTCTGGCCTTTAAGGAGGGGCCAGTAATTTCCTGGCTGCTGGGTATGTTTCCCACCTGGGTAGGAGTGGACCGTGACGGGGCATGGTGTTCTCTGCACCGAGGCAAGAATGGATAATGAGAGGGTGGGCAACTGTTTCCTTTCCACCGGTCACCCTTTGCTAGCCTCTCTTCTCATTTCTACATCCCCTATGCCTGCCTTCTCTGAGCAGGAATCTTCCCTAGATTCCACCAGGACAGTCAGTCCCCACATTGGATCACTGGGATGGAGTCCCCTCTGTGTTTATCCTGGGCTGTGCTGGTGTCCATTGCAGCTTCATCAGCCAACTCCCCTCCGTCTGTTTTGCATCTTACAGAAACATGACAAAATGTCTCATCTGCTGGGCTACTCTTTCCATTCTCTTCTTTATTCCATTATGTCCCTATTAATAATCTCTTGCCTGCATGAGTTCTGAACAGTTCCATAGATTAGACAAAGTGTCAATATTACTAAGTACCATCTCTATTGCTGATCGAAGCCAACTTGGAGACATTTCTCTAGGTCTGTTGGCCAAGAGAGTTTACTATTTCAAAATAAGTCTAGGGTGTAACTTTAAACACCCTTCATAGAAAGAGATAGTGGAGCAGAGGGGAAGCATTTTCCGACTAGCATCCTCCAACCTTTTTTTTTCTTATCCTCTTTGCTGTGATCACCTAGAGGCATGGCTCATCTCTCCAAATCAGAAGCTAAGCATTTTGTCAAGGTAGCCTTGCCTCTGCATTCCTGGGCATTTGATGATCATCTGGGAATCGTGGTGGGCATTTTATATATTATATTAGGAGGCACTGAAATGGATCAGGATAGCACATCATTTAAATCAAATCCAGGGTCACTGTGTTCCCAAAGTGAA
Source organism: Crocuta crocuta (assembly GCF_008692635.1). Classification (NCBI taxonomy): domain Eukaryota; kingdom Metazoa; phylum Chordata; class Mammalia; order Carnivora; family Hyaenidae; genus Crocuta; species Crocuta crocuta. The sequence continues at coordinate 3,067,883 of NW_027551559.1, forward strand.
ATTAAATCCCACATTTCTTTCTTTCTTTTTTTTTTAATATTTTTATTTATTTCTAGGAGAGAGAGAGAGAGAGAGAGAGAGAGACAACGTGAGCAGGGGAGGGTCAGAGAGAGAGGGAGATACAGACTCTGAAATAGGCTCCAGGCTCTGAGCTGTCAGCACAGAGCCCGACGCAGGGCTTGAACCCACGAACCGCGAGGTCATGACCTAAGCAAAAGTCGGACGCTTAACCAACTAAGCCACCCAGGCGCCCCCCACATTTATTTCTTATCCCAAATAATGTCCACCATGTTGTCCCATGTAGCATATCAGAGGTTCTTCCATAAGATGCAGCAGCGTTACAAAGATAAAAATGAATAGAGACATTCCAATAATGAAATGCCAGCAATGCAGAGATGCTCTGAATTTTAATATAAACCCCACCAAATATCAAATTCCCAAGGAGAAATTAAAACTCAAAGTTTCAATCCACTTTTATGTTGGAGTCCAAAGACATTAAAGTTCAAAGGAATTAAATCCTAAAAATCAATATCTCTTGCCATTGTGTGTTAAAGTTCAAAGCCCACAATTCTTAAGCTAACTAAAGTATAAAAATCATCCTTTCCAACTTTTCAATTCCACATAGCCTCTGCCAGAAGGCTTCTCTGTCCCTTCATCCCTCTTTAGGTAATTCAGGGCTACCTCACGTGGGAACTGTTGACATATCTTTAGGGCCTCAAAGATACATTGTTCCAGTGTGAAATCCTACCCATGACTATCCAGGGGTGTGAACCCTGGCCCATGCCCATCATCTTTAGAAAAGGCACCGTGCTAAGCCCTAAGAACAGTGATCCCAGACACAGGTATGTACCCCAAGACCAGCCCCAGAGAAGTCCATGGCGCCCACTCAGTGAAGTCTGTATCTGTTACAGTTTGCTGCTACAACATATTTCCACAAATCTGGCCACTTAAAATAATGCAGTTTATTATCTTCCAGTTCTGGAGGTTAAAATCCAACATAAGTCTCACTGTGCTAAAATTAGGATGTCAATAGGGCTGTGTTCCTTTCTGGAAACTCTGGGTAGGCCCGAGCCTTCTCCAGCTACTAGAGCTGCCCACATTCCTGGACTGGAGACCCACTTTCCCCATGTTGACTGGGGCCCCACTTCCCATGTCTTCAGAGCCAGCAGCATCACATCTCTGAGAAGTCTTCTGTAGGCACCTTTCCCTCTGACTGCCAGCAGGAGTGAATCTCTAGGATAATCTGCCCTTCTTAAATTAATCACGTCTTCAATAAAACGTAACATATTCATAAATTCTAGGGATTAAGACATGGAATTTTTTGGTGGGCCGTTGTTCTGCCAACCACAGTATTTGAAGAAAGCTCCTCTGGTCTGTGCCCACTAGCCTTGGGCCATCCCTGGGGTATGGCACTCTTCCTAATGGCCAAGATGGTGGTGCTTGTGTGCAGGGAGCCAGGTGGAAGAAGAGAGAAATAAAGGGCATAGTTGAGAGGGGTCTTTGTAAAGAAGTGGAATAAATCAAACTTTGAGTGTAACTTTAATATCCATTACCAGAACTGTTGTGGAATGTTGCAAACTTAAAATTCAGAGCCCTGCTCTCAGAGGGCTTACACTGTGGTAGACAACAGAGACAATAAGCCTGTCATTTCAGGGAGCGCTATGATGAAAAATGGAGCAGGCTCAGCAAATTAGAAAGTGATGGGAATTTATTACATAGAATGAAGCTTCACTTCAAGAAATGAAAAGCCCCACATGATGGTGTACGTTAGCTTAGATGGCAGTTTCTTTCTCTCTCCCATAAATGAAGTCTGGAGGTTAAGTGTTCCAGGGTGAAAACCCAGCTCTGTCCCACGTTCTTCAGAAAACCAGTCTCCTTCCAATCACAGATTGTCCTTCCCTACGTTGTAGATCTTTTATGAATGACCGAGATGGTGGCATCTGCGTTCCAGTGAGCAAGACATTTTGATATGATGTGTTTTTTAGGGAGTTCTAGTTTATGTTATGGTAAAATACAGACCCATTGACTTGGTGACTGTGTAAATCAGTATTGGAACCCTTCTTTATTGCATATGCCACAGAGGAGGGTACTGGTAGGTGTTTCTGGAGCTCATACGTTACATTATTTCTGTGTTTTACATTCTCAATGCTCCCCAATGTGCCTAACCTGAAAAGCAAGGTATTCTTTCCATTCCCACATTTCCAGATGAGATAAACAAACATTCCTGAATACCCACCACTTACAGGTCATCGTGGTGGGTGCCTTGAATATGCCCAGATGTCCCCAGAGGCCGGGTTTTTTTTTTTTTTTTTTATTNAGAGGCCAGGTTTAACAGAGCTCACTGCCCCAGCTGGCATGCAGTACATCCCCTAACCCTCTCTTCCCGAAGTCTGTTCTCTTTATACTCTACCCATGATTCCCCAATTCCCCCAGTCAAATGAAGATTCCTGGGCCCCAGGCCTCTGTGGTAACAGCTTGGGAGTGCGTATTTTTGCAAGACCCGCTGGCAGGTGTTACAAGCATGTGAGTTTGAAGAACATCACTTTCTATTCTCTCTGGGCCAGCAGTTACCACAGTGAGCAGCAGTGAGATGGGAGATTACGAGGCCCGGGTATGTTTTGAGAGATGCCAAAATAACCTGTTGCAAATAGTAGCTAAATTAGCCAAAGGAAATATCTGGCCCATTTGTCATTTTTGCAAATTAGAATGAATTTGAAGTCCCCTCTTATTTCAGCGTGCCTGCTCATGTGAGAGAAGAGAACGTGAGGCACTTCTAACAAGGCAGCAGCGGTCACCAGTGACTGTCGCCTAACTGACAGACAGGGGTAGGGAAGCTGCTCTGACCGAGGGTGCTGTTGGCAGGGGCGGGGCTTGCAACTCCCATAGTCTCCGTTTCCCTACAGAACCCCTGGGGGCTTCCTTCAAACCTCTGTACACCCACGTGAGCGTGCTGTTTGGCACGCCGCCCAGGTAAATGTTGGCTGTCCCCAGACTGTGTGCGGTTGCCTTCATCGCTCACCCCTAGGATCACCGGTGCCGGTGACATGACACACACCTGTGCTTACCCACAGATAAGTTCTAGAGCATGCTGAGACATTGTAAAGGTTCGCAGGGGCGTTTCGTCTTGTTTCGTTTATTTGCCCGGATGGAAACGTACAGTGCATCCTACTTGTTAGGTCTGACAATGCAGAACTGATTTGTGGCTCTACGTTGCAACTCACGAGTTACAAGTTAATTAGAAACACTTTTCCCTAATTATATTTGAGACTTTGCTCTATTTGCTCTACAATTATCACAAAAATTACATTAACTAGTGTTAATGAACACAACGTCGAAATCCCCACCGGCTCCTGGAGGAAAGGAGAGAATTAAAGGATGTGCACGCCCCTTGCCCAACACCTGGTTTCCTTTTCAACAGATGTTTTTATTTGTTATTCCCAATGAAATGTGCGGAATCCACCTCCTTCCTGGTTGTCCCTTGGAGGATGAGACTCCACCTGGCAGGGGAGGAGACGCCGTGTCATTATGTGCTCAACTGTTTTCCCGCAGCAACTCACGCTCCCGGTGGGCTGCCTGTCGGGATCAGTGGGTATTTGCCTTCCTGGAAGCTGTGTGCCATCACGGCGATGCCCTCCTGAGGGAGACCCCAGAGGAAGAATCTCTATGAACTGATATCCTAACTCAGGGAGCTGTACCATAGAGACCCATGATCCCAGAGAAGTGGGGAAGTTGTCCTCAGCAGCTGGCCTTCCTATCCATCTCCTTTCTTTCCTATGTTCCCCAGTATATGTCCGAGCAACACTATGTGTAAGGTGGAGCCGATGTTATAAAATACAAAAATGATGTCGAGACAAGTTCTGTCCCCAAGGAGTTGTCGATCAAGTGCGAGAGAGGGTGCATACACGTGGATGACTATTCTACAAAGTAAGCACTGAGAAAGGGCTGGAAAAGCTTCAAGGAGGAAAGGGAGTTCTCAATCTAGGGGATCAAGAAAGGCTTAATGGAGAAATTAATGTTTGTAGTGGGTTTGAAAGATAGACATGAGTTTGGCTTTCAGATAAGGAGAGCAAGAGAATAAAACACACCCTGTACTCACAGAATTGCTCCTCCTTTCTTAAGAATAAATTCAGTTGTGTCACCCCTGTGCATGTGTGGGCATCACACTTGTCACTCCCACATAGAGTAGGTGCCTTTTGCATGTCTGCTGTTGCTACCTTCCTTGAACGCTGCCTGCTTCAGACAATTCTGGTCTTCTCTCTCCATGCATATTTGCCTATTAATCTAACACCCTCCAAGAAGCCATGTGCCTTTTTGGGGAAGAGGGAGGACAGTCATGGGGTCCTGCTTTATAATTCTTACATAACCTGGGGCATCTGGGTGGCTCAGCCGGTTAAGCATCCGATTTCGGCTCAGGTCATGATGTCACAGTTCGTGGGTTCGAGCCCCGCATGGGCTCTGTGCTGACAAGCTCAGAGCCTGGAGCCTGCTTCAGATTCTGTCTCCCTGTTCCTGACCTTCCCCGACTCGAGCCCTGTCTGTCTGTCTGTCTCTCTCTCAAAAATAAGTAAACAAATAAATACACATTTAAAAAGTTTAAAAAGTAATTCTCTATGTAACTGGATTTGCCTCACACAAATAATACAAGGTGTTCCTGAGGCCACCTGGTATTAATTCACCATAGTGAGCAAGAATTCATTTGGTGTACAAATTACAGTTGTCCAACTTGAAAGTTTGGAATTTTTTTTCAGACAATTTGGAAACATAGAAAATGAGGCATAAAAAAAAAAAAGTATTCAGCACCACAGAAAAAGCCGTTCCATGACAAGCACATTTAGTCCTTAAACTAAAGATACACGTTAGCCAAAATCGCCCTTTGCTCTACCTTTGGTTTGGCTTTCGTGCATGTTGGATTTTTTTTTTTTTGAAAAAATGGATTTTCATTCATAAACTCAATTCCATCTTCAAGTGGCATAGCTGCTCTGTTCACAAATACGGGCTCTGAAGCCTATCTTTGGGGTTACTTCATTGAAAAAATGAATATGTACTCTAGTCTGCTTTCCAGATATAGTTCGTAGTGAACCACATGTTACATTCATAAGTATCAGCAGTACGAAGGCTACTTCCATTCCTCAAATTGTGTGTTAAAAGAATTTTTTTTTAGATGAAGAGACATGTCCTCCATATTTTATCGTTCACTCAAAATTCTCTCCACTGAGAGTTAGCGAGAGGCAATAATATGCTCCAGAATCTAATACTGAGAAATACGGATTCCAAAGCAGTCACAAAACACTCTTATTAACAAGAAGTTAATAACATTGTTATTAACAAGAAGTCATCTTAGATATTAGCTGTAATGGTATTTGTTTTGTTTCAGTTTTGTCCACTTTTTAAGAGATTTTATAGCCTGGGTGGAGCTGATGCTTAATATTTTTCAGTTTTGTTATTTTTTACTGATGAATAATTAACATGGAGTGTTATATTAGTTTCAAGTGTACAACATTTCTATGCTTTACTCAGTGCTCCTCAGAATAAGTGTACTCTTGAGTTCCATCTCAATTTCCCCAGCCCCCACCCACCTCTCCTCTGGTAACCACCAGTTGTCTGTATTTAAGAGTCTGGGTTTTTGACTTCTTTGTTTTTTCTTAAATTTGACATATGAGGGAACTTATCTTGCATTTGTCTTTCTCTCTCTGACTTATTTCATTTAGCATTATACCCTCTAGGTCCATCCACGTTGTTGCAAATGTCAAGGTTTCATTCTTTTTTATGACCAAGTAATATTGCATTGTGTGTATGTGTATGTACACACACACACACACACACACACACACACACACATCACATCACATCACATCACATCTTCTTTATCCACCCATCCATCCATCCATGGATGGACGCTTGGGTTGCTTCCATATCTTGGCTATTGTAACATAGGGGTGTATATATCTTTTTGAATTAGGGTTTTTGTATTCTTTGGGTTAATACCGAAGAGTGGAATTATTGGATTGTATGGTAATTCTATTTTCAATTTTTTCTTTAAGGGACCTCCATACTGTTTTCTATAGTGGCTGCACCAGCTTNTTTATCCATCCATCCATCCATCCATGGATGGACGCTTGGGTTGCTTCCATATCTTGGCTATTGTAACATAGGGGTGTATATATCTTTTTGAATTAGGGTTTTTGTATTCTTTGGGTTAATACCGAAGAGTGGAATTATTGGATTGTATGGTAATTCTATTTTCAATTTTTTCTTTAAGGGACCTCCATACTGTTTTCTATAGTGGCTGCACCAGCTTGCGTTCCCACAAACAGCACATGAAGGTCCCTTTTTCTCCACATCCTTGCCAACACTTGTTATTTCTTGTAGTTTTGATTCTAGCCATTCTGATAGATCTGAGGTAATATCTCATTGTGGTTTTGACTTGCATTTCCCTGATGATGAGTGATATTGAGCATCTTTTTACTGGTTGACCATTTGTATATATTCTTGGGGAAAAAATGTCCATTCAGTTCTTCTGCCCATTTTTAAAAATCAGATTATTTGGTTTTTGGGTGTTGAGCTGTATAAGTTCTTTATGTATTTTGGATATTAACCCCTTATTGGATATGTCACTTGCAAATATCTTTTCCCATTCAGTAAGCTTCCTTGCCATTTTGTTGATGGCTTCCTTTGCTGTGGAAAACCTTATTATTTGGTATAGTACCAATAGTTTATTTTTGCTATTGTTTCCTTTGCTTGAGAAGATATATCTAGAAAAATGTTTCTGTAGCCAATGTCAGAGGAATTACTGCTATGTTTTCGTCTAGAAGTTTTCTGTTTTGATTACGACAGCTTTGTAGCATATCTTGATACCTAGTATTGTGATACCTTCAGCTTTGTTCTTCTTACCTAAGATTGCCTTACAATTCAGGATCTTTTGTCATTTCAAACAACCTTTAGGAGTATTTGTTCTAGGTCTGTGAAAAATGCTATTGGTACTTTGATAAGGATTGCATTAAATATGTAGATTGCTTGGGGGTAGTATAGATATTTTAACAACATTGGTTCTTCAATCCATGAACATGGAATATCTTTCCACTCGTTTGTGTCACCTTCAATGGTTTATAGTTGTTGGAGTACAGGTCTTTTACCTCTTTGGTTACGTTTATTCCAGGTATTTTATTCTTTTTGGTGCAACTGTAAATAGAACTTTTTTTAATAGTTTATTGTCAAGTTGGTTTCCATATAACACCCAGTGCTCATCCCCACTCTTCTCTTTCTGCTACTTCATTACTAGTGTATAGAAATGCAACAGATTTCCATGTATTGATTTTGTGTCCTGTGACCTTACTGAATTCTTTTATCTGTTCTAGTAAGTAGTTTTTTGGTGGCCTCTGTAGGGTTTTCTTTTTTTTTTTTTTAATGTTTTATTTATTTCTAGGAGAGAGAGAGAGACTGCATGAGCAGAGGAGGGTCAGAGAGAGAGGGAATCACAGACTGAAACAGGCTCCAGGCTCTGAGCTGGCAGTCAGCACAGAGCCCGACGCCGGGCTCGAACCCACGAACCGTGAGATCATGACCTAAGCGAAAGCCGGACGCTCAACCGACTAAGCCACCCAGGCGCCCCCTCTGTAGGGTTTTCTATGTATGGTATCATGTAATCTGCGTATAGTGAAAGTTTTACGTCTTTACCAACTTGGATGCCTTTTTTCTCTTTTTCTTGTTTGATTGTTGCGGTTAGGACTTCCGGTACTATGTAGAATAAAACTGATGAGTGTGAACATCTTTGTCTTGTTCCTGATCTTAGAGGGAAAGCTCTCAGTTTTTCACCATTGATTATGGTGTTCGCATATGTGGGATTTTCATAAATGGTCTTTATTATGGTGAGGTATGTTCTCTCTAGGCCTACTTTATTGAGAGTTTTTATCATGATTGGATAATATACTTTGTCAAATGCTTTTTATGCACCTATTGAGATGATACATGGCTTTTGATCTTTCTCTTGCTGATACATGATGTATCACATTGTTTGATTTGTGATTATTGACCCATCCTCCTGTCTCCGGAATAGAACCCACTTGATCATGGTGAAGGGTTTTTTTTTTTATGTATTGTTGGATTCAGTTGGCTAATATTTTGTTGAGGATTTTTGCATCCATCTTTTAAAGTGATTTTATAGTCTGGATGGAACAGATGTTTTATTTTATATGAGTTCCAATCTCGTTCACAGCAATGAAAGAAACGAGAGTTAAAAGAGAGAGAAGAAAACTAAATACATTTGCTTTTCTTTGGCAGTGGAGCCTCAGCTTTGGGGTATCTTTCTCAGACAGGGTGAGCGTAGAAGCTTTACTCTTTGCTTCTACCCCTGGAGGCATTTTCTGATGCATGTAACCACTTAACACCCGATCACATGTACCTTTCAATTCCAACACCCATAGGCAGGACAGTGTTAATTTACTTTACCTCCATGCCACTTTCAGTAGACTTCCTAATGTTTTGTTAAATTAACGGGAAAGAGAAATTTGTATTTAACACACAGTTACAGTTATAAGATGAACATGGATCATTTAGGATTTTCAAGCATTTTATCAATTTAATAATTTTCTGCAAAACTGCCCTTGCTATTAACTTAGTTATTGGAGTGTGCAAACACAGATGTGAAATTTTATTGTCATGTATAAACTTCACATCGAGCACAACTAAGTATTTATAACTTGAATCTAATGAAAATGGGATTGAAAAGAAAGAAATGATCATGTGACCCCAGGATGGGAACTCTCCCATAAGGAAGCAAGTCTGATTAAGTTAGCCACACAGTCAGTGGAAGAAGGAAAGGGATTTCTCTCTACCGTTTGCTGATGAACCCCCAAACACCGGGGTCTTATTAAAAGTCCTTTTACCTCCAGGGAGGCCTCTTACCGTCTCTCGGTAGCTTTGCTAAATGTAACACTATCTGGGTTGCTATGGAAACAGCTATATCTATGCAAATTACTTTTTAAAAAATCATTAGGCCGCAGAAAGTCTGTCTGACATATGAAATTTGCGAGGACTCCAGCCCATAGCTCCTCTTGGCATTGTATCTCCTCTCTAACTGTCCTCAAATTTCCTTTGCTGTGCCTGTTTTAAAACAAATACTCCCAAATCCTTGAGGGAGATCACCAACAGTTAAGAGTTGAAGGTGCTGAGTTGATGGCAATGGCCTGGAGTCAGAGTCTGGAGGGTTGTGTGTTGTGGGCTGCAGAAGAATCGAGTTCCCTAGACACGGATGGGGGAAGAGAGAGGATGGAAGCACATCTATTTAAATACCGACTGTCTCCCATTCATCTCCGTCCTCCAGTAAATAAAAGGCGCCGGCACACACATGCAGACATCCGTGTGCAATGCAGGCGTGTGCACACGTTGACACACACACCATGCGCGTAGCCCCTGCGTTGTCACCCATTTACATCCCTCTCACAGGCTCGTCCGCCGCTCTGCCGGGCCCAGTTCCGCGTTGGGAGGACTGAGGTCCCCAGTCCCCTTGCGTGTCTGTCTGATACACGGGGCTCGGCGGGAACCTCCTTGGTGCTCCCACAGGGCTTCGCAGCACCCCCTGCTGGTTGCCACCGCTCCCTGAGCGAGGCGTGTCGCGCTCTGTCTGCTGCCAGTGTCGCCTGCTGCTCCCTGGGCAAAGTGTCCCCACAGGTATCTACCCCGAGTCCCCGGGAGGCTGGAGTAAGAGTTGGCACGTGACCCAGACAAGCAGCATGGCCCGCCACCCGTTGCTTTCCAGTTTGCTCTGGAATTCCTCCGCAGAGCTTCTCATGCTCCAGGCATCACCGGAACAGCCTCCTTCCTCTTTACCTCTGTGCCCTTCTGGTTGCCGGGCTGGGGACAAGTTCAAGTAGGAGCTCCCGCTCGGGTCCCTGAGTCCTCACTCTCCATCGCTGCGCTCTGCTCACGGTTCCCGGTCTTCGCTCAAACCGGTTCTCAGCCAGGAGGCCTCCCCACCCTGCCCGTCAGTAGCTGCCTGGCTCGGCCCACCCGCCAGGTGCCCGGGGGCCCCAACCCCNGGGCCCGGCCGGGGCCGGGAGGTGCCCGCTCAGACCGCTGCTGCCCGTGACCCCTCTCTGGCGGCGGCCGCTCTGCATCGCCACGAGCGCGCGCGTCTCAGTGTGGTGCCCTGAGGAGCCAGCTCCCAATTCCGCGTTTGCCGTCGAGGGGCTGGACCAGCAAGGCCGAGCTCAGCTGGGCTCTCGGGTACAAGCTGTACCAGATGTACAGCCAGCCCCCCGCTCTTGGGGCTGGTTGGTGCCTGGGGAGGTGACCCGCCTTCGGGCAGGCGCCCTGGTACGCACTCTGCCACTCGAAGGGCGCACAAGCATCCTTTCTGCTTTCAGGATGTAAGATTTGTAGGTGAGTTCCCAACCAGTCACCGATCTCTGTTTTTCTCGGAATGCTTTAACAGTTACCCTGTAATTCTGCCTTCACAGCACATGTGTTACATTCTTAAGCCCATCTTCCCCACGTCCCCTGCTAGTTACAAAAACGGTGTCTTCCTTCCGTGCAGGTCAGTGTTCTGAGTTTTCTCCTCAAGGAGCAAGAGTCTGGACTTCACGATTCCCGGCAAGTTGAAAGCGTGTCGTTGCCATCATCTACTTGTGGGGATGAGAAGGAAACATTTAAAGACTAACATCATAGACCCCAAACCAGAAGTTCTGCTTTCTCTTTGTTTAAACAGAATCAGTTTAGAGTACAAATATGGTTTCCCATGTATAAAGTGTGTGTGTGTGTGTGTGTGCTTGCACGCACACAGTGCACACTCACACGTGCACGTAAAGTTAGATATTATCCAGGCTTACTTATTCCAAGAATACTTTAAGCTTGTAATGAAAGGGTGTAAGGGTGTAAATTAGATGAAATGTCCCTAGACCTCAAATTTACTTTTAGGAGTAAAGAGGAGAGTGTGATTTTAAAAAACCATGTCTCCTATTGTAAAAAATCCCTTTCTGAAGAGAACTGGAGGTATCATAGATTATCAGTGCTATATATGTAAATACACATTTTGAAGGCATAATTTATATTTAAAATAATAGCCTTGCCTTAGGAAATATAGTACAGTGCTCTGCTTTTATCTCTAAAAATAAATATTTATGTGATTTATCTTGAAATGTTTATATCCAAAAAAAAAATGTGGCCATCTGAAACTGAGAAAATCTAATCAAGCCATGAAAAATTGCTTATTACCGAACATTCCCATTCCATAATTAATAAATGATTATAAAATTTATGTTGTCTCTATGAGAAAAATTATAAGAATTTTTGAGCTATGAACTATTATAGCTGTATATTCTCAAAGAGACCAGTAAAGTGTAAATTAAAAAAAAAAAAAAAAAAGAAATGTCTTTCTAACAGCTAAATTTAAATGTAAGATCTACAGGGGTGCCTGGGTGGCTCCGTCAGTTAAGCATCTGACTCTTGGTTTTGGCTCAGGTCATGATCTCACAGTTCATGAGATCGAGCCCCGAATCAGGCACTATCAATGCAGAGCCTGCCTGGGATTCTCTGTCTCCCCGTCTCTACTGCCTCTCTTCCAATCACACACACATGCATGCGCACACACTCTCTCTATCTCAAAATAAATAAACTTTAAAAACAATAAATAAATGAACAAACAAATAAATAATCTTCAGTATATTGTATTTATCATCTTTGTGAACCAGACTGATAATCATTATGCTCTTTTCTTGGTCCAAGTGATTAAATATGATTCCTCTGGGTATAATTAATTTTGATGACAAAAGTCTATATATTATAAATTTCTAATTTTACATATGATTTTTTAAATGGCAAAATTCTACTAGGCTCTCCTGACTTCTCTCATCTCACATAGTCTAGGCTTCCTCCTTTGCTCTTCCCTTCACTTGCTGGTACCGACCTGCATCCCGAGACATATGAATCGTACACCCACCTCCATGCTGACGGGATAGATTTTCCACTCATGCCGTGTAACAGATATTCGGTATCAACTCCCTCTATCATGAATACTAACCCATGAGCTCCCCAAGGGCAGGAACAGTGTCCCAGTGTTCTGTCTATCCAGGAGGCTCAAGCCAGTGTACACATGGAGTCTGGTAAGTTTCCCCTGGCTTAGGAGGGGGGGAAGCTAGCCGAGCTTCGCCGCGTATTTACTGAGCTGCGTATCTAGTATCAAGGTCGCAACCAGATTCCAGCAGACCGCGAGCAACCTCTGCTGGGTCTGCAGCCCGAGAGCACGGCAGCGGTGCGGCGCTGCCTACCTACTGCCCACCTGTCCTCCTCCTCCCCCTCCTCCTCCCCCTCCTCCTCCTCCTCC
>NW_027551559.1:3080298-3138372 GCF_008692635.1 Crocuta crocuta
CCCCTCCTCCACCTCCTCCTCCCCCTCCTCCTCCTCCCCTCTTCCTCCCCCTCACCACCACCTCTACCATTTCCTCTACCACCACCGCCACCACCTCCACCACCACCTCCACTCTGCATCCATCACCAACACCACCACCTCCGCCATCACCAACACCACCTTAACTACCACCATACTAGTAGCTACTAGGAATTGATGTGTTACCTTATATACATTTATCTGATGTAAACTACATAGTTTAAATTAATTTATGCATGTGTTCCTGTAATAGAATTGAGGATACTTTTCATCTAATCATATGCTTTCAGCATCACAAATCATCACCCAGCTGAAGAAATAATTGGCATTGCTGCCTAATTATCACTGTAAAGAACAACTTAATATCAAAGATCACAAAGGTTATTTTTGCAAGATCTTTTTTAGAATATTAATGGATGATATAAGCATTTCTATCTAATAATTAATTATATGTCATTTAATAAGGACAAATCATAGATCTAATAGCTATAAGCAAGAACCAAAGGAATGACCTCCCTCAAACTCTCACTTCCCCTAAATATTTTTTTTACTCTCTAGGATTTGATAGGTAAAAGCTATTGTGAATCATTTCGCAGAGCATGTATTTGGTACCCAAATTTTTACATATGTTTGATTAATTTTACTACTAAAAAAACTTTAGAGTCTCAAATAAATAGTACCTTAGGTTCTTGATTAGACCAAGAATTTTTTGCTGTTTTTTTAAATAACAGTGTGAGTCCTGACTACTGATAGTTTGTTGGAAATCACCATCTTGTAGATATAGAGTTGGTAGGAAACTGAAAATCAAATGCCTTGAATTTTTTTAAATTTATCTATTTATTTTGAGAGAAAGAGTGCATGCACTCAGGGACGAGCAGAGAGACTGCGAAGGAGGAGCAGAGAGGGAGAGAGAGAATCACAAGCAGGCTCCATGCTGTCAGCATAGAGCCAGGTGCAGGGCTCGAACCCATGAACCATGAGACCATGACCTGAACCAAAATCAAGAGTGGGATGCCTAACCAACTGAGCCATCCAGGCACCCCCAGGTGCCTTGAATTTTTTCACTGAACATCACTTTCCCCATCTAGACACTTAGAAACAAAAGCACAAGGATTTCCCTTGAGTCTTAGGCACAGATCTACATCTCACTTTCTACCTAGAACCCTAACTTTAACTTATATAGTTCTCACTGAAAATCAAAGTATTTTGGGATTTGTTGAAGTTTGCTAAGGAATTTAATACCGATCCATCTTTACAGGTGTCATCAATGCCATCTACTTATTACATTCAGTTCAGGATTCTGTACCTGGACTTCATTAGCTCAGACCCCAGAAGAGAGGCTATATTTCAGTGTTATTGTCCTTACTCTTAATAAGACTTTATATAACAAACTCACTTGAAAAACATGTCAGCAAATCCTACCACCTTGGTCTTAAATTCTGTCATTTGCCCTTGATGGTCTCATTTGTTCTTAAATCTGTTGGTTATGGTGACAAACAGATGGTTGTTGAGTAGGACATGAATCCCTACTGTGGGGTGGGAGCATTAATCTGACAGCAGTGACCTATGGATTAGAATAAGTATTTAGAATAAGTAGTCCGGTTTGGGATAAACAGTGGTGGTGAGAACAGTTAGATTATTAATGTACTTCAAGCTACAAATAATGCATCAGAGGCATGACAACAGAGTCCAATTAGGATGATATAGATGCTGAGTTCCCATGGTTTCAAGTTCCCATTGTTGTAAGGAAACTAGGCTTTCCCAGTAGTGTGGTTGGAGAAAGGGGTGGAGATTACTTGATAGATCAGTAGGAACTCATTTCTTGAGTGAAGAAGAAACCCTGCTCCTCTATCCATGTTACTACCCTCAACCGGCACACACAGTATACTTACTGAAGTAGATGGATAGAACTTTATGCTCTCAGACTCCACCAACAGAGAACAGAGTTGGCCTTTGAAATTGTGTAAATGGTCATATCCATTGTTAACAATGTATATGTCTGATGGCAAACAGGTTTCTAAAGCTTTTTACACAATCTGTTCATAATTGTTGAAGTTTGCTCCTACCAAGGGACAAGGTAAAGGTGGGAAATAGCAAAGACAAATGTCACCTGGATTTTAAAAGGAAAGATGAGTCATAGGAAACAAAAGAATTAAAAGATGTCATTAAAAGTGAAATGTAGGTGTCAGTAGGTGAAGAGTCACAAAAAATGAAGATTAGATGTAGGAAAAATACATAGTGATTGTGGGCATCAATACTAGTTCTGATAGCTTCTCAATTCTTCAGGGTCTTTATAACTTTGCTGCTTTCAGTAGCTTTATTCATGTGTTTATTCCCATGTATGACCCAAATGGGAAATAAAATAGAAAAAAAAATATGAACAAAAAATATGTTTCTGGCATTTCGGAAAACAACATGCAAGCAGCTAATATGCTCGTAAAAAGAAGTTTAATTAAAAGGAATGCCGATCGGGGCGCCTGGGTGGCTCAGTCGGTTAGGCGTCCGACTTTCGCTTAGGTCATGATCTCGCGGTTCGTGNCCAAAGATGGAAATGGTTTCTGGCACGCAGCGTTAGTTAGGGACCATAGGACAGTCCTTTCGGTGTCACGAGTGTAGTCTTTCCGGAGACCATTTTGGCAGTATGCCTCAATATTAAAATGCGCAGACTCTTTACCCAGCAATTCAAGTTTTAGGAATTTATGCTGAGAAACTGTTTTAAAAAGACCTTCATAACAAATGAATTAATATAGAGCAAGCATTTAAAACATTCCCTGGCATCCAGGAAGAGCTAATGTCGGCGAAACAAATTAGAAACAACCTAAATGTCTCTCAGTGCACCTTTGGATAAAAAGAGTCCATCGAATAGAACACCACCACACATTAAAAATTAAGATGTGTCTAGGTATTTGTTGACGTCAGAATATATCCATGGCATATGTTGAATGGGAGAAGCAAATTAAACAGCATGTGCGCTATGGTTCTGCTTCTATAAAGTAACACATGTGAGTATAGGATTGGCATAGACAGATGTACCAAATACTGGTCTTTGGGTGGGTTTCTTTTCTTCTTTTTTTTTTTATAAACTTTTTTATCCTTTTTAAATAGATTGAAGAATTTAAGGTTATCATGAGTTATTTTATAATCAGAAAAAACTAGTGCTCTTAGTATAGTAGTTTTTTTTTAAGTTTATTTATTTTGAGAAAGAGAGAGAGAACACGAGTGGGGAAGGGGCAGAGAGAAGGAGAGACAAAAATCCCAAGTAAGCTCCCTACCTTCCATGCAGAGCCTAATGGGGCTCAACCCCATGAACCATGAGATCATGACTCTTGATCTCTGCTCAGGTCATGAGCTCACGGTTTGTTAGATCGAGCCCCACATCCAGCTCTGCACTGACACTGCAGAGCCAGCTTGAGATTCTCTCTCTTCCTCTCTCTGCCCCTGCCCCACTCACACTCTCTTTCCCTCTCAAAATAAATAAATAAACATTTTTTAAAAGTTTGGTTTGAAATAAAACATAGAAATTCCAAACTTTTGGCATAATGAGTCAGTCAAAGTCGCCTTCAATTCTCAGTTAACAGTGTAGTTTTTATACTAACCTAAGGGTTAGTCAACAGATAAATGCATTACATGTGTTCCACATATTCAACAATATCTCTAAAAGTCATTTTATCAAGTTTGTAATTTTACCTGAAGGAGCAATGCCGAATGTCACATAGCATTTGAATAAGCAAGATTGTCACTTTTCCTAAATTGTTTTCTGCAAATCCTATTACACTTTACATTGCAGTCATAATAGAGGCTCTGCTATTATGCATGCTTTGCCACGCTCTGGTTGTGTTGCTACAGCTTCAGTTCGGGAAATACCTAAAATAAGTGATTTTATCCCCTCATGTCATTTGTTCTGCTTACAGTCACTGAATACATGCCGTAATGATCAACTGGCCAACTCGTTTTCATTTGTCCTCAATCAACCCATTGGTGAGCCTAAAACAGATGCTTTTAAATGAGAAAGGCGGTGAGGCATTTCATAAAGTGCAAAAGAAAAGGAGAACTTGACCTTTCCGATTACCTGTGATATTAAAAAAAAAAAGAAAGAAAGAAAGAAAGAAAGAAACTTCAGCAACTGTCAGAAAGGTGTCTGCTCACACTCAAGAGGGGCTTTGTTTCCCCAACGTTAACAGTTTGTGTCTGTTTTGTATCTGTATTGTATCTGTTAACAGTTTGTATTTTTTATGGTGCTCTTTTTCTTCATGACAACCCGCCTTCACCGTCAGACTTTAAATGTAGGGATGCTTAGGATCAGCCCTGGGCTTTCGTTTCTTTCCTCGAACTCTAGTCCTGTGACCACATCCATCCGGCAGCTCTAAATGCCATCCAAATGCAGAGGGCTTTACATTTCTATCTCCCCACAGTGCTCCTGACTTCAGCCTCCAGCTGCCTCTGGACAGCGATTGGCCATCTAACTGGCATCTCAAAGTCAACACATCTCAAACTGCAGTCCCCGTTCTCTCCCGACCTTTCCTTCCTCCAGGCCTCCTGGCCTCTGTTGTTCAACTTCCTGGTTCCCCCCAACCCCTCCACACAGTCCATCTGCGGGGCCAGACGTTCTGCGTCACCCCTGACCACTTCCAGCTCCGGGGACCTGGTCATCTCTCCCCCGGAATTCTGAACTGGCCTTCTCCCCAGTTGGCTCACGTCTTCCGTCATGTCTCTTCTCTGCCAAAACCCTCCAGAAGGGTGTCTTTCAAAACCAGTTGCCCTTTTTGGGGTGATGGAAATATTTTGGAGCTAAAGGAGATGCTTGCACATTCTAGCGAATGCAGTCACTGCCACTGATTTGTACCCTTTAAAATGCTTTATCGTATGTTACATAAGCTTTTTCTTAATTTAGAAAAAGATTTCCTTAAAGCTACCCTTGTACCTGGGTGACTAACTGGGGTTTTTAGTGCTGTGGATGCACCAGGAAGGAATGAAACATAATAAAACATATTGTAACAGTTACCTGCTTAATGTTATCCCACTGCACTGATGGATAAAACAGAAACACCTGACCATGGCATCCAAGGCCCTTTTTTGAAGGCTGTGTCCCCTGCTCACCCGCTTCAATCAGGGTTCTGGCCAGACACGTCAGGCGCCCTCAGCGAGGATTCTAGAGAGAATTTAGTGAAGGGCCTTTTTTCCAAAGTGGGGGCAAAGTAAAGGGACTGAGCCAAGGCAGGCAGGCGGCTTCTGACTATCACCGGTAGAAGCAGTGAGAGAAAACTGTATTCCAGAGTTCAAGAGCCATGGAGATGGGCTGGTCTAGCCACAAAGGGCCTTGGCCCTAAGGGCAGAGCTGAGGACAGGAGCTTGCGGAGAAGAAACAGCTCAGCGCTGTCTCTCCTCATGCTGAACCCAGCTGCCTGCCAGAGGCCTTGGGTGCCTGGAAGATTCAGCCCAAGGCTGGAGGGGGTTTGTTTTATTTTTTAATGTTTATTTATTTTAGAGAGAGACAGAGCGTGAGCAGGGGAGGGGCAGAGAGAGAGGGAGACACAGATCTGAAGCAGGCTCCAGGCTCTGAGCCATCAGCACAGAGCCCGACATGGGGCTTGAACTGATGAACTGTAAGATCATGATCTGAGCCACCCAGGAGCCCCATGTTCTGTTTTGTTTGGTAAGAACAATGTGAGTTGGTAGGAACCTGGAAAAATCAAATGCCTTGAATTCCTAATTGAACATCAGTATTCCGAAGACAGCAGCAGAGGCACAAAGGGTTCCCTTGAGCCTAAAGCTTAGAGTATCTACAACCCACCCTCGAAGTCTTAACTTCGACCTTGCTGAAAACCCAGCTAAGCACAGAGGGAGCAAGTGGATAGCCCCACCCACCGCCCCACACACTGTCTGGCCTTGCAGACCTTCTCTGCATTCCCTGAACAGAATTCCCTCTGCCTGACTTGACTTTTAGGAGAGCTTTGGCCACCCTGGCTCCTTGAGGCCTGAAATCTCTGCTGCCCCACTTCCCCCACCATCTCCCCATTTCTGCGGGGGAGCCACACCCACATTGCCCAGTGTTTGTGGAACTGAATTCTGGGATGGCTTACTCACATGAAGGCTTGACATTGTCAAAACAGGTAGTTTTTCTGTGTTCTTCAGAAAGAAGTCACAACGGAAGCTGACACTGATGAACTTAGTTATATTCTCCAGAGCTTAGATATAATAACTTCCCCTGGTTCTTCACCTTGCTGGTCTTCAAAAAGGAAGAAAAAAAAAAAAAAAGCTGGTGGCAGGACCCACTGAGACCACTTTTTACAAATTTTTTTTAGTTTATTAATTTTGAGAGAGCACAGGAGAGGGGCGGAGAGAGGGAGAAAGAGAGAATTTCAAGCAGGCTCCACACTGTCAGTGCAGAGCCCATTGTGGGGCTCGAACTCACAAACCATGAGATCGTGAACCTGAGCCAAAACCAAGAGTCTGATGCTTACCTGATTAGCCACCCAGGCACCCCTCACTGAGACCACTTCTATCAAAATCTCCAGAGACGGAGCCAGCCAGCACTTGATATTTTTCTTAATTTTCCCATAATGGATAGGAAAACTCAATTCTGGTAGTTGGGCTGTGATTGTCCAAATGATATTTCCTTTTGATCATTGAGAAATGTATTCTTTTTAGTCAACTAACTTTTTAGCGGGCATCTACACAACTGATCCCAGGGACATTAAGATGGTCTTCATATCTGCAAGCTTTAGCTCTTTCTGGATACCTGGATGCCTCGCTCCCCCTCCATGGCTAATTATTCTTATTCCTCAAGGGCCTATCAGAGACCCTCTGCTCTCCCAGGTAGCCTTCTGTGATCTCTCCCTTGGTAACCTTTTACTACCTGAATTCTCATAGCACATCCGCTCTGACAGTTGGTGGGTTTTATCATCTACAACCCGATAGAGTTTCACTTTTCAATGGACAAACGCGCACTTTCCCCAAGTAAACTCGGTTTAAGTCACCGTACGGTACCCAGAGTGCTTAACAGTCCTTTGTTTTCTGGGGCATTTGTAAAATATCTGCTGAAACATTAAAAGCATAGAAATGGAACAAGGAAGTGGAAGTTTCCCCAAATTTCTAGTTTGGGTAGTAGACTAGCTTGGGGAATATGAGGGGGAAGGAAGTATGTTTAGAGAAAAATAGGCAGTAACACAGTTCAAATTTGGAGTCATAGAAATGAAACTCAGAAATACAAATTTGAGAATGAGCAGCAGAGATAATAGTTGAGTCTTAATGTTCTTATCCACTGTCATCATGTTTTCCATAAAAAATAACTTCTGAATAGAGTGTCTCTAAAAAGCAAGATAATTTGGACTAGGGGAGCCTATATTTATATCCCAGCTCTTTATCTCTTGTTTGTTACCTGTCCTTGGGAGATTTTTGTAACCTCTTAAATCTTTAGTTATGAATCTGTAAAATGAAATCAATAGCAGTACCTCTCTCCCAGATTTGGTATAAAGAATTAATAAAACAGTGCATGTGACATGGTAATGGTTCAATAAATGAGGGCTTGTGACTACCGTTGGTATCATTATGATGGAATGGCAATATGAAACAGCTTTGATTTAATGGAAAATAAGACCTGCTTTCAAAATCAGTGTGGTGGATAGGGAAAGGATTTGTTTTAATATTACCCTTCATCTCAATCTGGTTTTTGTTCAGTGTTTTCTCCGTGGAAGACGATAGCTGCCTATTTTCATAAAGGTCAACAGAATTAAAGTTTGCAAGAAAAATTTATTTGTCAAAGTTGTTTGAAAATGGAATACTCCTATGTCTATGAACTCAAATGACTTCTTGAAATTTCCCAAGCTACATGACCTGAGGCTAGAAAAAAACTGGGAAAAGATGAAAAGCAGAACATTCTCTTGTGTTCATGTGTATTCTGCTTCAAAGAACCGCAAGCCACATCACCTCTCTCCAATTTCAAGTAGCAGATTTATGTGCCTGACATTTGTCTGATTGTTCATATCGCAACACGGTCAGACTACTGACCTTCATTTTCACCTACATGCATAATGCCACTCTCTGGGTCTCAGTTTCCTCATCTGTAAGATGGAATTTGCTGAAGGTTTACATGAGTTAATACATGCAAGATGATAGCAAAAATCGTAGTGTATGACAAGAATACAAAAATACTAGGTATACTTGGCTATTTTTTTTTCAGTGTGATCTTATTTTGAATGCCTAGCTTAGTCACACTCTGGAAATGTGAGATCCTTGCACTTGAACATCATCTTGACTCAACAGTATCATTCATTCCATGGTCTTCCATTCAGTAGGCACCTATCGATAGCCCACTGGAAGCTAAACTCTTTTTAATACTGATTATGTGACAGCTGAATTAACCTTTCAGTCTGATTCCCAACTTCCACTCTTTTCGCTCCACCACCATGTGGTCATCAAGGTGGCTATTTTTTTTGAGAACCCTAGGAACCAAGGTTGCACTCTAAAATGGCCCCAGTAGAAAAGAGTATCCCCAGTCATCTTCTTTCCAGAGATTCTTAGCTAAGGATGCTCCCACAAATTATTTAAATCCTTATGTGGACTCTTGGCAGGAGTAAGGAAGATGTGGTACCTGTAATATTAAAAATAAAAATCCTTAAGGAGCTAGCCTATCTTTGTGGAGGTTATATAATTTCATCATTGCCTACTGACTCTAAGGCTAGAGAGTTTGGAATGGCAGCCTGGGGCCCTACCAAGAAGCGTATGGAGAGTTGTAACTTCTGGGTTATGGTACCTAAAGGAAGTGCAGATCCCTTAGCACCCATTGTCATCCACATAGAGAAAGTCATGATTTTGTGGTCAATGAATGATCTGCAGTTTCAGAAATTTTCCAGGCTCTATGTTTAGAGAAATTAGGTATCTGCTCATTTTCAGTAATGCACATGGTTTGCCAACTGTCAGCTCCTCCACCAGAAAAACCTATAGATCAAGCAAAGCTACGTTTACTAGATTTACTATGGTAAGGGAGAACACGACCTTGCAAGAGTCCAAAGGGAAATTGGGCAGGGTATTTATAAGGCCTTAGATCTTTGACTGGGTGTGTTTAAGGTGGGTGTTCCAAGATGAGAAACAACTGACATTGGGCAGAGTTTATAACATAATAGCTTTGGACTGGTGGTACATGGAGACAAGGGGCATGAAAAGAGTTTTGATAAGCAAACTATTACTTTTGATAAGCAAGCTGATTAGTTCACAGTCTGAACTTGCAGAGGCAGATATTTTCTGAAGCAAGCAGTTGGATCAGTCTGTCCTTCCATCATTTATCCCAGGACCAGAAATTATGATGATTTCACCTCCTACTTTCTCAAAAATCATTATATTTGGGGGCTGAATGTCTTTGAATCTCCCTTTCATTCTCCCTTCCTCCCTCAGTCTCTTCTTCTACCTCTTCTGCCCCCTCTTTTCTCCCTTCCTTCCTCCCTTCTTCAATCATTTATGAAAGAGGCAAATGTAAGTTACTTTATTTAATACATGCAATTTGTGGTACAAAAAACTACCAAGAACACAACCAAAGTATAAGAAATCACCTTTATTATTACACAGAAGAATATGACAGTTGTCAGATGAAATGACATAATCTTAACTGCAGTTTGGAAAAGAGGCCCAGGGCCAGTTTCCAGAGATTATAAAACTCAGCTTGTGTGCTTTTTTTTCAAGGTCTGGCTTATCCAAGGTCACTGAGGAAGGCTATAGTTTCAAGGAAGCCCAATTTTATATTCCTAACTCTTGATCTCGTGGGAATTGAAAAATAAAGAATTTTATGGCTCATTTACAAAATGCTGTGTTCAAACATGAACCCATGACTTTCACAGATGGTTACTATCAGACACTGACATTGTATAGGGGAGGAAAAAAATCTGTTTTCCTCTCCCCATCTTAGGCTCTCCAGCTGGGGTCTTGTACTTCAGATAGGCAAAAGACAAATTAATGAAAGGAAAACAGAAGTTTAGTAACGTGCATATAGCACATACACATGGGAGCAGCCAGTGATGGGTAGCTCAAAGAGGTGGTTAGAACTTATGCTTAAATACCAATTAGGATAAACAAAGGAAAAGAGATTGGGGACTTCTGGGAGTGAGAGACAAGTAGTTATGGGAAGGTGACTAGGAAAAGTATGGTTAAACACGGGTTGCATGCTAAGGTTTGTTTTGCATATTTAAGTTGATGCTATAAGAGTTGCTAAGAGTCCTCTTCTTTCCGGTACAGAAGAGGGAGACATCTTGACAAATTCAAATTTCCTTTATAAATGTAAATTTCCATTACAAAATGACAAGTTGTGCTGATTATAGAACTTTTTCCACCTCTGTTGGCACTCAGTGGCCTTTTTCCCATAATTACCCATATCCCAAAGAGCTGTAGTTGGGGATGACATGTTTTGGTTTCCTTCACATCCAAATTATTTTCAACTACAATTTACTTTTTAAAAAAATACCATAGGAAGAGCTTTTTACTTCTTAGAACTACACTACCTGGTCCCAATTGGAGATAAGCCTCGTTTCTGATGACTGGATTCTGGACTGGTATTCCCTTATTGTGAGCATTTAATGTAGTTTAAAAAATTACAGATATACAGAATCCAACTGGAAATGGAATGAGATAACCTAGATACACCTGAGTTTTGAAAACTCATTCTTCCTTCCAAAAAAAGTCATCCTCTTTTGTCTGTGAAATTACCTAATTTTCAGTTAAATTAGTTCCAACTTTGAAAACAGTGCAGATCATTTCTTAAATTACTGATAAAAAAATCTAAGCGAATTTGGGCCTTTTACTTGAACTAATCTATACCAGCTTGTTCTACATGTTTAAGGTGCTAAAATTGGAATGATCCCTGGCATCAGTTTTGGCTCCAACTGATCATTGATGACTATATCCATAAGAGAGTTGTTGCAGAACCTCAGGAATTAAAGCGTCTCACGGGAGGGCCCTCATAGATTTAATCAGTCGAAACCAGAATTTGCCTCATTTGTAAAAGCAAATATCTGATTTGCTTGCTAATGTGACAAACAGCTCACTCTTCTGGAGTTAACCAAATTCTGTACCTATTTTGAAAATAAGCAAGAATAATTCTGCTTGATTCTCGGCATGTAACGTGTACCTGATGCTTTTAAAAAGAATTCTGCATTTGGGCTAGAAGCCGTCAGTGACAACAGCAGGGTGACAGTTTTAGGTTATTGGGTCTGACGATACAGTTCTTCTGCCCCTCCCCCCACACGTTTATCAGCCCCTGCAGCCCTCTCCCACATTGCCATCACCTCTGTGAGACTCTCAACTCAGAATGATTGGGTGAGTCCACTTCTAAGACGATTAACCTTCACCTAAGCTCTAGTGATCATTTGTTCTGGTCAGCCCTCCCCTGGGACTCCTGAAAGCTTGAGGAGCTCTGGCCTAAGGAACTGCCCTTTTTTAATATATTTAAAAATTATTTTAGATTTATTTATTATAAATTGAGTGGTGGGAATCACTTATCATCAAAAAATGGATTGCTCTTGAGGGAGGGTTTATAAAAGTAAGACAAAGCTTCAAATCATAACTAAGAATTTTTTTTTGCCCATGTACATCCCAGAAATATTGATATCCCATTGATCAAATTCATTAAGGCTTTGTCACTATATCTGGCATCCAATCCTAATTTTCTGACACAAGAATATATACAATTACTTTTAAATTTTCCTGTGATGGAGGGGCACCTGGGTGGCTCAGTCGGTTGAGTGTCTGACTTCAGCTCAGTCATAATCTCGTTTGCATACCATGGGTTTGCACCCCATGTCGGGCTCACTGCTGTCAGTGTGGATCCAGCCTGCTTCAGATCCTCTGTCCCTGTCTCTGTACCCTCCCACTCATGCTTGCTCTCTCTGTCTCAAAAATAAATTTTAAAAACCATTAAAAATAACAGAATAAAATAAATTTCCTATATTGCATAACACTACATGTTAAAATTAAATTCTTCTATTTTGCACTCTATAGCCATCTTTATTACATATGTTTTAAAACACTCTTCTGCATGCATTACAGAATAACTGTCACATCGATTTCCTGAAATTATTCTTCTCAAAGTAACATTCACATCACACATTTTTTTTTAATAGTTTATTGTCAAATTAGTTTCCACATAACACTCAGTGCTCATCCCCACAAGTGTCCTCCTCCATGCCCATCCCCTCCTCCCCCCACATCCATCAGTCCTCAGTTTTTGGCAGCATTCAAAAGTCTCTCATNCACATCACACATTTTTAAAAATACATATTTTTTATTGTTTTTGAGATACAATTGACATAAAGCATTGTGGAAGTTTAAGGCCTACAAGGTGTTGATTTGATACACTGATATATCACAATATGTTACTGCCTTAGTGTTAGCTAACGCATCTATCATGCCATATAATTATCATTTCTTTTTCGTGGTGGGAACAGGTAAAATCTAGTCTCTTAGCAACTGTAAAGTTCATGATATGTTTATGATCACCAAGCTGTGCATCAGATCGCCAGAACTTATTTATCTACTGGTTGTGTTTCTGTACCCTTAAACATCTGTCTAATTCTCCCACCTCCCAAAACCTGATGATTACCATTTTGCTCTCTGTTTCTATAAGTGTGGCTTTTTAGATTCCACATGCAAGTGATATCATACAGTATTTGTCTTTCTCTGCCTCCTCTCCCCTGGCATAATGTCCTTAAAGTCCATCCATGTTGCAAATGGCAGGGTTTCCTTCTTTCTTGTGATCAAGTAATATTCAAAGAATATATATACTGCATCTTCTTTATCCATTCACCCAGTGACAGATGCTTAGGTTGTTTCTATATCTTGGCTATTGTGAATAATGCTTCAGTAAACACAAATATGCAGATATCTTTTCTGTAACCTACTTTCATTTCTTTTAGATATGTACCCAGAAGTGGGATTACTAAATACTATGGTTATTTCTATTTTTAATTTTTTGAGGACCCTCCATACTGTCTTCAATAATGACTGTGCCATGGGGCGCCTGGGTGGCTTAGTCGGTTAAGCGTCCGACTTTCACTTAGGTCATGATCTCGCGGTTCGTGGGTTCGAGCCCCGCGTCAGACTCTGTGCTGACTGCCAGCTCAGAGCCTGGAGCCTGCTTCAGATTCTGTGTCTCCCTCTCTCTCTGACCCTCCCCTGCTCGCGCTGTCTCTCTCTCTCCTAGAAATAAATAAAACATTAAAAAAAAAAAATAATGACTGTGCCAATTTACATTCCCCCCCCCAATAGTTCATAAGGATTTCCTTTTCTCCACATCTTCACCAACACTTATCTCTTGTCTTTTTGATAATAGCCATTCTAACAGATGTGAAGTGATATCTCAATGGTAGTTTTGATTTGATTAGTGATGCTGAGTATCTTTTCATGTACCTGCTGGCCATTTGAGTATCTTCTTTAGAAAAATATCTATTCTGTTCCTCTGCCAATATTTATTCAAATTGTTTATTTTTTGTCACTGAGTTGTATGAATTCCTTACATACTTTGGATATAACCCCTGGTTCAATATATGGTTTGCAAATATTTTCATTCATTCCTAGGTAGCCTTTATTTTTTCTTTCTTTTCTTTCTTTCTTTCTTTCTTTCTTTCTTTTTTTTTTTTTTTTTTTTTTTTTTTTTTTTTTTTTTTTTTTTGCTATGCAGAAGCTTTTTAGTTTGATGTAGTCCAATGAATTGCTTTTTACTTTGAACTACCCATTATTATAGCATCATTTTCATAGACTTATCATTGACTTAAGGTGAGTGCTTTTATTTTTACAAGCATTAAATGAAGCAGGTGTGCAAATCTTGTTGAAACTACCCCACACACCATCTGGAAGAACTTTCAGCACAATCCTAATTCAGAACCACACCTTGAGGTCCATGACTTCTCAGGGACAGTTGAAAGTTTCAATATCATGTATCCAAATACTCAGATACACGCATACATAAACACACACACACACAGAGATGCACACGCACTCATGCGTAGGCACGCACACACTTGCACACAGCATAGATCAAGGGTAGCATGTCATGGGCCTCCAGATTTTCATCAGCCACCTTCCAGCCACCCACGACTCAAAGTGTGAATGGGTGGGGATGGAGAAGGTAGATAAACTCATTTGCTCCCATTCTTCTCTCTTCTCTCCCTTCCGCAGATGCACACATTTTCACTCACAGAATAAGATGAATAATAGATTCATTAAAAATAAATCTTCATATATATTAAGTTAATTAATTCATAATCAACTAGTGAATTTAAAATAAATTTTAAAGCATTTATTTAAAATGAATTCAGTATAACTTTCCTTTGGTTTGAGCCTCACTCATGCTCAGGGATTGTGTTTTAGGTCTAAAGATTAAAAGCAAATGTGGGGTCATAGGAAAGACCTGCATAGTCAGAGGCAGGGTTTGATTTTATTATGATTTAAGACTCAAGATTATTAGGGGCACCTGGGTGGCTCAGTCAGTTAAGTGTCCAACTTCAGCTCAGGTCAGGATCTCACGGTTGGTGGGTTCCAGCCCTAAATCAGGCTCTGTGCTGACAGCTCAGAGCCTGGAGCCTGCCCTAGATTCTGTGTCTCCCTCTCTCTCTGCCCCTCCCCAGCTCATGCGCTGTCTCTCTCTGTCTCAAAATTAAATAAAGCATTAAAAAATTTTTTAAAAGACTTAAGATTATTAAAATATACTTTTTGTCAATCTGAGTTTCTTTTTCTGAAATATCCTTTACCTCTTTTAGGGGGAAAAACACACAATTACCCTCTATTAACGTAAAAGATCCAATGAAAGTAATTAAAATTTTATTAAAGAAATTTTAATAAACCAATTACTGCTCATGAATATGGATAATCTCAGAAAAAAGAGCCACCCTGTGCCTGAAATAAAAATAAGCTATATTTTAAATATATTTAGTATACATAATTCGTTATTTAAATGTCTTCTCAACTAAACCTACTGTCAAAATTATATTTGGAACAGTAATAACTTTATACTATAAAGCTTTGAATCCATATAATTAAAGGAAAGATGCTACAAAAATTGTATTAGAGATTTTAATCTCAGAGAAATTAGCATATTTTCAACAGGTAAATTGAAATTTGCTAGTGACCATCAACCAAAATACTAAAACATTTTTATGTTACTTTCAGATAAGAATAAATGCAGTAACTCATATGGATACTAAATATCACTGTGAATTCAGTTTATTCCACAGTTCTTTTTCACAAATTGAAATTTTAGTACTACCTTAGCTAATTTAGAATTATCAAGGAGTGAATACAAGATAATTACCCAAATTACTCAACGTTGGAGATGAGCCTTCTAATGCTAAATTGACTAATGTCTTTTGGTGATATAAAACATTCTCTACTAGCTAAAAGTGGAATTTCTGTAGTTATATTATCTATATTTCAACAGAGTTTATATTGTCATTGAAATAACATTTTGTATTCTCATTTGGACTTAATAATTGTAACATCTGCTATTTTATTTTTTTACGTGGCGTCATTGGCCAGAGTGTAATGCTTAAGAAATGTTCAGTGCTTGGAGCACATGTCATTTTATAAGAGTCTATCATTCAGTTACAAGTTTTTGTCTTTATTTAGCACCTGATAGGTGAACACCTAACGTGTGTCAAAGCATATTCTATGTGTTGTATATGTTCCATATGCTACAAACACTCAGATAGGCCCCTGGGTTTCAGGTCATGGCTGGGACCTTGTGGGGAAGAATAGTGAGGAAATGGCAGAAGATCAAATAATGGGAAATAGGAGTTAGTGATGAGGTCTCTGCTAAAATTAAAATAGGAAGTCTGATAGCAAGTTTCTAGGAGGCTAGTTTAGACTGATCCAGAAAAAATTTACTGAGTTTTTGCACCTTTAAGGTACCATGTGAGCAGAAAGAAAGACCAGCCATGGAAAGCTCTAAAGAAGAACCTTCCAGGCTAAGAGAGCAGTAAGTCTAAGAGATCTGAGTTTCAAACGAGCTTGTGTGTCCAAGGAGAAGAAATGTGGCCATGATGCCGACAGAAAAATGACTACAGTTACAGCAATGGAAGGGCCCTGAGGGCGGGGACCTTTTGTTTTGTTCAGTAATATATCCACAGTATCCCAAACGGAACCCGGCACGGGGTCCTTAATGTGCGTGGAGTGAATACGTGAATCAGTGATTCGAGATGAATTTAGAGATTTGGGGAAATGCCTGATCATGAAACTATAAGAAGAGGTTTAATTTTATTTTAAGCAGAGCAATATTTTAACGGAGTGTGTGGAAGATTGAATGTTGGCCCTCCAAAGAAGTCCATATCCTAATTTTTAGAGCCTGTGAATGTTATCTTAGTAAAGGGGTTTTGTAGTTGGGATTAAGTTAAGGATCTTGAGATGGGGAGATTATCCCGGATTACCCAGGCGGGCTCAATGAGATCACAAGTATCATTATAACCGAGAGGCAAGGGGGTTCGGAATTCGAGAAGGGGACGTGATAATGAGTGCTGAGGACCGAGTGATGCAAGCCTCAGACCAAGGAGCACAGGCAGCCTTCAGAAGTTTAAAAAGACAGGGCAAGTCTCT
The DNA here is from genome assembly GCF_008692635.1 of Crocuta crocuta. NCBI lineage: Eukaryota > Metazoa > Chordata > Mammalia > Carnivora > Hyaenidae > Crocuta > Crocuta crocuta. Next base: position 3,096,883 of record NW_027551559.1, read on the forward strand.
CTTAGAGCCTCCAGAAGGAGCACCACCCTGCTAATGCAGGTTAGCCTTCACATCTGCAGAATTTTAAGATAATAAATATGCGTCATTTTAAGCACCGTGTCTGTGGTAACTTGTTACAGCAGCAATGGGAAGCCAAGACACTATTATTCGAAATTAAAGAAAGTGGCCATTTAATAAGTTGCAAACATGAAGACGGATATGTTCTTAAAAGTCAGTCACATAGCGTGCTCACTTGCTTCCGCAGCACATGTATTTAAAAAAAAGTTCATATTTATAATCTAAATTAAAATGCACTTTTTATTTAGTTGCAGTATTTAGCTGGATCCTCCTTTCTGTATCTTCTGTTCTCTCACAGCAGATAAAGAGGGAAGAAAACAAGTGGGTCTAAGTTACGAGAGGAGTAACCAGGAACAAAGGGTGGTAAAAGGGAAAGACTGAGCCAGGGACAAAGAGAATAGAGGGGGAAGAGAATTCTGAATGTCGAGAGTCCAGGGGTGGCAAATCTGGGTGGTTCTGGCTCAGGGTCCCTCATAAGGCTCCATCATCTGAGGGCTTAGTTGGACCTGGAGTTTGTCCCCAACAAGACGGTCTCCATGTGGCTGCTGGCTGCCGAGCTCGGTTCTTTGCCACGTGGGCCTCTTCAGAGCAGCCCTGGAAGGTCTTCCCAACATGACAGCTGGCTTCCCCTCCAACCAGCAAAATCTGAGACAGAGCTTGGAGGCAGCAGCACCTTCTCTGGGACCGATTCTCTGAAGCCACTTGGTCACCCAGCCAACTCCACCATATCATGTCAGTCAGAGCAAGTCTCTAAGTCCAGTGCTCACTCCCAGCGAGAAGGATTGGGCTCCGGCATTAGAAGGGGGTGTCAAAAAAACAGAATAACAAAAATGTTAAACCAGCACAGAAGGAAGACGAAGGAGTGAGGAGAAATTTGAGCAGAACAACGATGTCTCATTTCTTTATAGAGAATGCCTAGATGTGCCCATTTTTCTCCGCTAATCTCTCTCCCGTCTGCCAGGACTATGAATGTGTGTGTGAATAGGTGTGTGTGTATATGTGTGAGGGTATGTGTATGTGTGTCTGTGTGAAAGTGTGTGTGTCCATCTCTAGCAAGAAAGCTTTTCCTGGCTATTTCCCACTTTTGACTCCTGCCAGACCTATCAGCCTTTACCTCAAATCAAATGATCCCAGAGGCTTCTGGTTCTACACTCGAGCTAGTCTCTGTGTCCAGATAATCTAACCAAAACGCTCTGAACTCCCCCTCCCCAAAAAAATTCTGCCACATTACATCCACCTGGCCGAGTCCTTATCGAAACAGGGGAGGTAACAGCTGCCCCCGCTCACAGGTCCACTGCACACCTCATGGGTCAGGAAGCCCTTGGGGGTTGCAGATGGGAGTCAGTATAGAAAGTTCGGAGGCACTATAGAAAGTTCTAGTGCTATGATAAGCTCTCTAGAACATGAAACAGAGATGGAGCCAGACTGGAAGGTAGAACGCAGAAACTTCTGCCCATGCTCATTGCTGAATCAGGTTACGCCAATTAAAGGATTAATGAGGAAGGTAATGGAGAGAAGAGCCCAATAAAGAGTTATCTTGGACCATCTCCTGTTCCATCATTCACTCCTTGTCAGATATTAAATTAGACCTTTAACTTACCTTTGATTTTCCCCTCTTTGGACCTTTATTCTGTTAGAAAACAGTAAAGATTGCTTTCTTTTCACAGAATGCCTTTAGATTCTTTTAAATTCATTGCATGTAAAAATGCAGAAGGCTTTTACTATCTAGGTTTTAGAGGAAATGTATTTTAGAGCAAAACATACCACCCATAAAGGGGAAAAAATAGTTACAAACGGGGGAGGAGGGGGATGGGCACTGAGGAGGGCACTTATTGAGATGAGTACTGGATGTTGTATGGAAGCGATGAACCACAGGAATCTACCCCCGAAACCAAGAGCACACTGTACACACTGTATGTGAGCCAACTGGACAATAAATTATATTCTTTAAAGAAACATACCACCCATATTTTAAAACATTCATGTGCCTCAGTTTTCCGTATTGGTATTTTCAAATCCAAATTTGAGGAGGAAAAATAATTTATTTTCTAGCTGTATGTGTGCATTGTATACTTAGAAAAATAGACACAAACCTTATAATGTGATATTTTTTAAAGGTGTCTTCAGATACTGAGGAAGATATTAAATATTTCATTATAACGTGTGTTTTAAATCTGAAAACCTAATTGTTTTATGAGAAAAAAGAATTTTTTGCAAGACTGCAAACGAATGTATTTTGATTTTCTAAAATGTAGTGAAATCTTTCTTAATGAAATGAATAAACAGCTTTATATATTATTTAAAGCAAGATAAGTATTTGTGAATATATTGCTAGCATTTCAAATCCATTCCAATCAGAACATATCTTTGAGCACTTTCTGTGTACGACTGGGCATTTTTTGTGAGTGCCCAATCTACGATACTAATGGCAATGCAAACATGCACACAGAAGTTTATAGAAAACATTCTATGTGCTAAAGCAGGGTGGGCAAAATCTTTCCATAAGGTGCCATATATTAAATTATTTTGCCTTTGTGGGTCATACGACCTCTGTCACAAATATTCAACTCTTCCCTTGTGGGCCATAGACAGTATGTAAATAAACAGGCCAAGCTATATTCCAGTAAAACTTTATTTACAAAGACAAGCCGGCAGGATTTGCCCTTGACCCAACCCCCTGTGCTGAAGGGTTGGTTTATATACTGGGCACGAAAAACATATTGTTTCCTTTGCATTTACTTCAGTAAAATTCCCAGCAAATGTTATTTAGAAAGACAGCTGAAAGCGTTTGTATCTACAATCACACTTTTATAGAACTGATTTAAAACTGTTCCTTCAGTTATTAACCATCAAACATTATCAACCTTCAGATTAGTATTAGTCATGCCCTTGGTAAGGTCAACATGTGCCATGGAAGACTAATAAATTTCAAAAATACGTGTATTCTGTTTGTCCTATTCATAACACAGTAGATAAAACACAATCTCATCTTAACATTTATTGAAAGTTTATTAAACAAGTAAGTTGGAATTTCTGTTTCTAAAAAAATATATTTTATTCTCAATATCTGCAATTATGATGTATATTTAGATTAGTCTCGAGGGGAAAATACAATCTTTCTTTTATAAAAAAGTAGAATATAATTCTGTTTCTTTTACCTTCATGTGTCCTGTTTTCAATAACAACAAAAAAAAACCTCTTCAAAAGCATTTTCAGATATTATACATTATACGCAGTACTTCGGACTGTTTCTAAACTTAATCCTATTTTAAGATTTCCTTTAAAAATATGTAAGGGGCACCTGAGTGGCTCAGTTGGTTAAACAACGAACTTCGGCTCAGGTCATGATGTCGAGTTCGAGCCCTGCATCAGTCTCTGTACTGACAGCTCAGAGCCTGGAGCCTGCTTCGGAATCTGTGTCTCTCTCTCCCTCTGCCCCTCCCCCGCTCACAGTCTGTCTCTGTCTCTCAAAAAAAAATAAATAAATAAACATTTAGGGGCACCTGAGTGGCTTAGTCAGTTAAGCATCCAGCTTTGGCTCAGGTCATGTTCTCACAGTTCGTGGTTTCCAGCCCCATGTCATGCTCTGCGCTGACAGCTAGTTCAGAGCCTGGAGGCTGTTTTGGATTCTGTGTCTCCCTCTCTCTCTGACCCTCCCCTGTTCATGCTGTCTGTCTCTCTCAGAAATAAATGAAAAAAAAAAATTTTTTTAATTAAAAAAATAAACATTTAAAAAATTTTAATGAAAATATTTAAAAGTCTAAAACATTACATCTATCCTAAAACTTCAGCTTTTGCTCTGCCTACATTAATTTCTGTTCTAGTCTATCTGCTGCTGACATGCCCTCCGCTTTCTACCGCTCCCTGTTCTCTGGCTCCTCCGCCAGCATTGCCTTCTGAGATAAACTGATGAAGCGGTCACAAGTGACAGTAAATTTAAACTCCTTGTTGAGCCCGTTGTCATCAGGCCTGATGCTGGACTCTCATAAGGACCTGGGCGCTGGTGGCTGGCTCTAAATGGAGGCCACGCCGATCACACTGCCCATATGTACATATCAAGGTCTTAGATAAAACAAGGACCTCCTGCTAGTTCGTAGCTCAGATAACTTTCACAACTCTTTCGTCTTGGCTAGATTTTTGGATCCTTAGTCCCACTGCATTCAAAGTGAAAGGAAGCCCCATTGGTATCCATAGTTCGAATCAGACCTCAACCTCAACCTCATTGAGATGGAACAAAGACAATCACATCCCGAGTCCTAAGCCCACTTGTCAGATTTTCACAGCAGCCCTTGAATGGTTCTCACAGATGTTCTAAAATTAAGGGTGCGCTCTAGGTCATGTGCTCGCACTCTCTTAGTCCATCCTGCCCGTGCTGTTAACTTGATCAGGGAGAACGGTTTTGAGATGAGAAAAAAGAGCGGCCGTCCAAAAGCTCTCTCTGTGTGCATCTTGCAGGAGTCCTTTGGAACCTCTCGTCTTGCGATGCCCTCAAAATGCCCATCATCCAGGACACCCTGGTGGTGTTGACCAACGCCGTGATTATCCCCCATTCAGGCTGGGAAAACTCACCGCTCCAGGATGACCGGAAGATACAGCTGCATTCCTCACAGGTGCTGCGAAATGCGACCGGCTGCCTAAGGTAAGTGACACCCTTGCCGTGTCCTGCTGCTGTCACTCACTTTCTGCTTCTGCGGTTCCCATTGCTGCTTTACCAAGGATCAGAGCGGCCCAGAAATTTGAATGGTTTTTTTTAACGTGTCTTCTTGGCTCTTGGGCAAAAAATAAACATTTTCATTCCTACCAAAAATAATTCATTTTCTTTGATTAAAAACAACAGTTCGCAGTAATTTCTTTCCCATGTTACAGTATACCATGCCTGTAGAATAACCAGGCAGGCCCATTGGTGTGGACAGAGGCTATGACAAATAGAGAGGGAGCTAATTAACTGTCATCACTAGTTATTTTTGGTTTTCATTCTTTTTTAATTTTCTATGTGACTACCAGAACCCATAATGCTTAGAGATAACTTTTTAATAAAGCCTCTTGTATGAAATGGGTTTTTTTTTTAAATAATAAAAGTAGCAAATATGTTCTAATTCTCTCTCGGTGCCTTTTAACAAAAATCATCCCACAGAAATCTCTTGAGAAGTCTTAAAGTCATCTTAATTTTTGTTTAAGTTTTGCTCTTAGAAAAGAATGTAATAATCAAGATATATTTTTTCTAAACTTAGGTGACTGTGCTCTCAAGGATGCTGTATTTTGTACCAAAGTTGCAAATCTCTGCTGGAGAAATTTAATGAGGAGATGGGGGTGCCAGAGCGACCCAAAATACCCAGTCAAATAATCTCTATTTCAGACATAAAATGTACTGGGTTGTTTCAGCTGGGCTGCCTCAAAGCTGTCATTTCGCCTACAATTGATTGGCTTCTAGGGACAAAAAATGGTCTCTACTGAGAAGGAACAAAATCACCTTGGTGACATTAATAATAATTATCTCATGAATATGTATAACAGTGCTCCGGGCCTCCAGTCTTCAGAGGAGTGGTGTGTTTGTGTAAATGTGCGTGCATAGAGGGAGATAAAGTGAGTCTCCCTCCATAAATATCGACATACATTCGCAGGCAAGAATAGGAAATCCTCTAACGATTTTGCTTTTCCTCAAGGTCACAAAATAATGATCTTTTGACATGATTTCTCTGGCTAAGCTTTTCCATAAGCCAAATTTACAGTTCTCCAAAGCTCCCTGTTGAGACATTCATTTTACAACCTCTTACATTCTGTTATCCTTCAGAAGCCTCCTGCCCCACCAGAAGAAATATAACTCCTTTGCAAAGTTAAAACCGTAAGCCACTTCCAACTTCATATACCTGATTTTCTAGTTTAGTTATTTTCAACTATTATGGGTAGTTTTGTCCCTACTTAGCCTCTTTGACTTGTAGAGAATATCATCGTTCCTAACAAAGATCACGGAAAAAGTGCCTCCGAATCAGTTGTAGAAGTATGGTCAGTAAGGATTTGGTTAACTCTGTCAATTAAAATGCTCTCTGAATGATACAGTAACATGATTCTACATTCAGGATGTTAGACTTACGGATGTGGGCCACCGCCATCAAGAGCATCCTTCAGCACTGTTTGATGAAAAGTCAGATGAGGAAGCTAGACCACGTAGGTTCATGGGTCCCCTTTGTAAGTCATCTGACTGAGTTTAGCACCTGGGTGTGACCCAGAGTGAAGTTGGGTCAGATCAGAATCTGACTCTCCAACCCTCCCTGTTCACACATACAGAGCGTTGGCCATGTGCTGCTTACACTGGGTACGGCCGCGAGCAAACACATCATAGGAAGCAAAAAAACGGGGACATTTGATTTAGAAAGAATTTCATGTAGTCAAATAGGGCTTCCTTAGTCAAGATGCAGCCAAGTTTAGGGGTTTTACCACTTTTCTGAGTTTATCATGTAATTGCAAAGCAAAACCCCTCAATATATGGCAAATACTTAATTTCCCCCTTGTTTCATTAAACTCCTGCCTTTCTACAGAAAGAAGTAATCATTTGTCTTCTTATTTAAATGTGTTTGTGAATCATTCCACACGGATGAGCAGGCTGAGCTGAGAGAGGAAGAAAATAGCCTTGGGAAGGGGAGGCAGAGAATAGCCCGGGGAAGGGATTTATCAAAGACTCTGCAGATACAAAGTTTCAAGAAATTCCTACTAATATTTGACAAGTAACTTACAACCAGTGTTGGCAACACTCCAGAAGCGTCACAAATGTTTTTATCATGATGGAAGATTCTAGATTTTATTCGTTGAGGTTATATACATTGTTGATTTTTGTAAGAAAGCCTAGCTTTTTGTCTACATTAAGTTACTTTCTATGCTGTTCCTGCTTTAACACTGTTATCCATGAGCATTTACTGCTTGTCTGCCATTTGCCAGAGAGGGACCAGAGAGGCAGAAATAAACAAAGGCTCAGCAAGAGCCCCTTTGGAACTGCAGAACCGATTTGAATACACTCCTTAAAATGTATATGAACAACCAGATTGTCTCAGTTTCTAAATCAGATCTGGGTTTGTACCTTTGCAAGGAACATTTTCTTCTATCAAAATATTTAGAAAGAATTTGATGCTTTGGTGCTTCTAAAAGCAAAAAAGAAAAAAATCCTCAGCAATTGATCTTGTCATTTTCATGTACTAAATGCATATTGTATGTAAAAATGAGACAGCGAATTAGTACCACAAAAAAGATACAGAGTTTCTGTAACATCTGCGTACTTCAATCAGGCCCATTAATTTATAGCTTTGATTTTGAAAGTTGCCGAAATTGTATAAAAATGCCAAATGTACGTGTTAGAATTAATTTGCAGTGTGTCATTACCACTGCTATCATAGTTCAGGAAATTTGGCTAGAACGTTAAGTATATGTTTCAGAACCTTGTTTAGTTGGTAAGAAAGTGCCAGCTGCATTTGGCGGATGAAATGTACCTGTCTGCTCACGGGTGTGTAAGGAACTCAACAGATAACTCTGGGACTAAGTTGGTATAAATCGTGTTAAGTGTCACAACTGGCAAATAATAGTTAAGTTCAGTTCATGTGATTTATGGGTATTTTATGGCAAAGAAAATTAGTAACTTTAAAAAATAACATAGAATACACACAAAATATTTCTTACTTCCTCTTTTAGATCTTATTCCTTGTTAGCGAATCAGTTTTAAAATGAACACATTATTGTTGAGGACCATCCTGTTGTATTAAGATTCTTTTCAATTATTTGCTTTTATAGATTTCAACTTCTAGAAACCCTCTACAACCTTTGAGGATCAGGAGCTCCATATAATTCAGTCCTTGTCATAATTATAATACATTTTACAAACTTATTTTGAGAGTGTGATTTTCTCATTACCATTCATTATCAAACAACACTTTGAATTAAAAAAAAATTACAAGTAGCAAGGTACATGAGTCACTGTTTAAATATTTTTGATATGTGAGATGTCAGTTAAATTTAATTCAGTTATCTGTCCTTGGGTGATATTTTTCCTAATACTGAGTTGGAATGGAAACTCTCCTTTCTCATGAATTCTAGAGAAATTGAAGGATGGAGCTGTGTGTGTGCGTGTGCACCCGCGCCCGCACCCGCGTGTGTGCATTCCCTGGTTTGACCTGGCAACGTGTTTATCAGATAACTTTATGCATTGTCAATAGGGGCAAGATTCTGATTTTGAAAATGAACATTTTGATTCATAAAATCCCCATCTTCCAAGGACCAGAAATCTCTGCTTCGAATACATTGTTTATTCTCATATTTATTATAAGTTCAATAGCCTGTGGTTAGTCAGTCAGGGACCAGAGCCTGCATCCTGACTCCTGGTCCAGCCCACGCCCACTGTACCACACAGAGAGGAAACACAGTGTCCTATGAGGCGCCAGGAACAGATCTGTGCTCAGAGCCACACAACCGACTTGCGCACCCAGCCGGCGGATGGCCTCACTCTCCTTTGTGTTGGCTGCTTTCGTTTGCTTCTCGACATCCACTGAGTGGCATCATCTGAGCCAATGTCCATCCAAATTACCTACTGTCTTCCCTCCTCCTCCTTTCCTACTTCCCATTCTTCACTCCCAAGGCTGCCAGTATGGAGTGGGAAGCCACCTGAGCGGTTAATCATGGAGCCTCACGTCAGCCCCTTCCCTCCACCTCCACCTTCAATCTTAATTTAGGCAATTAGTCAGAGCAATGGTTGCCTTTTCTTAAAAGCTAAGAGTGTATTTTAAGACATACCCTAGAAAAACAAAGTTGACATTATTTTCCCAGGACACAGACTCCTCCATTCTTTTACTGAGGGCTTAGTTCTCTTTTACTGATGGCCTCACTCTTTTTCCAGGATAGCATTTCCTACCCTGGATGGCTTTCGACCCCAGGAGAAGCTTATTGTGGGTAAAAGTACATTTATCTGGTCACTGATGGAGAGCAGTGTTCTTAATATTTGCTCCTGGCAGGATTCAAACTTGTTTGTGTCATTTCAGGGTGGGAAGCCGAGGTTAGGCATTTAAGCAATTACTATTCTAAAAGAGATCACCTTTTCACTTTTCAGAAAGAAAAAAATATTATAAATGCAAATTGTACCACTCTTAAATGTTCCAAAGCTTATCAGAGTGAAATTTAAGTGAGAGAGAGAGAGGGAAAAAAAAGCCTATGCCTTCCTAAGCTAAATTCTGGACCGCTAACACTGTCCAAACTTTAGATAATTCCCTCCATTCTTAATAAACTCTGTCAAGTTTCTCAAGCCTTCTCTTTGGTGGCAGATGTTGTACTGATGTCAATGGTGGTGCCCACCCCACCCAGCCAGCCTGGAGCAGGGGCCCTACCCATGGGGACAGTCCTAGAGAAAAGACTCTCACCTTTGCCTTCTCTCCAAAGGCACGGAAGATCTTCATGGAAAGATGTCATATCATGTTGCCCTAGTGAAAATTTAAGCACGTATGACATAGAAAATGAAAAGTTAATGCCCTTAGTCCTTTTCCATTTAAAATTCATTTTGGGGCAGGAAATGGAATTTTTCAAAAGCAGGTCTCTATTTGTTCCCGAAGTATCCATCTGTCACTGAGGAAAGAGGGTAGAAATGGGAAAAAATATCTCTTAAGTTTTGATGGAGGAGCGAGTTGATAAGAACGATGGCGGCTAGATTGCGGGGTTCTGGGCGGCAGCGGGAGGTACAGCTGCCAGTGATTCGTGGGGGTCAGGCTTCATCTCTGCCGTCCCCACCCCGGGCACACACTCAACGCTCCCCTTCTTCCTCATCCCTCCCTATTTTCTGATGTTTATCTTTGGCTCCACTGCGGCCTGATTTAAGCTTTAATTTATAACAAAAGCCATTAAAAATATGGCCTAAAATGAATGCGCTAAAACGTTAGGTACGGCTTAGGCTGTAAGTATGCATGAAGCTGCCAGATTAGTTCTCTTCCTTCACTTTATGATGAAGGAGTCCTCCAGGAACTGCTTTCCTTTGGCCTAACTTAGGCAAGCCGGACCTTGAAAGAGATATAGTTCTGCACGAGGATTGTTTCACTGTACGATGTATAATCAAATACTTTTTCTAACTTTGGCCGAAATGATCCCCTTCAACCAAAACATGTATGGCCCAGCCACAGCGTGTTTGCTGAGAAGTGAAGGTCAGGCTGACTCAGCCTGTGGACAGGCTCATTTTAGCTGAGATCACTGTAATGAGTTAAATAAGTGTGTCCCTCCCAAAAAAATTTCAGTCCACCAGGAGCCTCAGAATGTGGTGCTATTTGGAAATAGGGTCTTTGCAGGTTAAAACTATGTAAATTAAGATGAGGTCGCACTGGATTAGTGTGGACATGAATCCAATGGATGGTGTTTTTTTTTTTAAGTTTATGTATTTAATTCGAGGGAGAGAGAGAGAGTGTGTGTGCAGGGGAGGGGCAGAGAGAGGGGGACAGATCGAATCCCAAGCCAGCTCCACACTGCCAGCACAGAGCCTGACAGGAGACTTGAACTCATGAACCACAGGGTCCTGACATGAAATCAAAAGTCAGACGCTTAACCAACTGAGCCACCCAGGCACCCCAGGTGGTACCTTTATTAGAGGACATAGACGCAGAGGAGGAGGCCATGCGAAGACAGAGGCAGAGATTGAAGCGATGCAGGAAAAAGCCAAGAATGTTTGAGCATTGCTGAAGCCACCAGAAATGAGGAAAACACAAAGAAGGATTCTTCCCCAGAGCCTTCCGAGGCAGCATGGGCCTGCTGACATCTTGGTTTTGGACCTTTAATGTCTCAAACTGTAAGAAAATAAGTTTCTGTTGTGTCAAGACCGGCCCCTCCCCGCCACTGGTGTGTGTGGTACCTCATTCTGGCACCCTCGGAACGTCTACAGTCAGAAAGTGAGCAGAGGGAGGGGCGCCTGGGTGGCTTAGTCGGTTAAGCGTCCGACTTTCGCTTGGGTCATGATCTCGCGGTTCGTGGGTTCGAGCCCCGCGTCGGGCTCTGTGCTGACTGCCAGCTCAGAGCCTGGAGCCTGTTTCAGAGTCTGTGACTCCCTCTCTCTCTGACCCTCCCCTCCTCATGCTGTCTCTCTCCTAGCAATAAATAAAACATTAAAAAAAAAAAAAAAGAAAGTGAGCAGAGGGAACCTGCAAAGCCAGGGAGCCACCAGAGAACACAGGGAGGAGGGACATGGTGGCTGACTCCCAGATGCTGCCTGTCCCCAGGGTTCACACACAGGAACAAACCCCACAGATAGGGAGCTGTTTTTTCTCTAGGCCATCTTCCTCCGTAGCTCAGGCTCAAGGCCAAACGTCCCTGGCACAGGACTGGGCTCTGCCCAGCCCCAGCCAAAGAAGGTTCGCATGTACCCTCTGGACCAGCATCTCTCCACCTGTGGATCTGATTTCTGTGTTTTCTGTGCCTGTTTCTGAACCCACCTCCCATGTCCTCCAGCTTTTAAACTACTTCCTGAAAGTTGTGTGGATTATTCTGGGAGCCAGGAGCCATTCTAGGGTTTCAGGCAGGGCACGTGACATTTAAGGGTCCTTTAAGGAAGTTGGCTCCAGCAGCTGGGCACAGAATGAATGCTTTCTGGATTTCGTGTGAAACATGATTGTGTTTCCCATTTAAAATATCACAGATCAATATCCTAAAGATACCTGTCGTGGCCGTTATCATCATTTCAGAGTGAACCGTAGGTGAGGCCCTATTTTACCATTTAATCTGCCAGCTCAGTAAGATAACTCCAATCAATTACTGTTTGGCTGTGTTACATTCAGTCAGGCCCACTTCGACTTCATCTCCAGCCAGAGGATTTGCATGAGGCCAGCTTTGCGAGCTTCCACATCTCATTTCCTAGAACCGCTGAGTCATTTATTTATTTTTGTTCTTCTATTCCCACTTCAACATCTTGTCTTGAAGGACAACAACATACAACCCTAATTTTTCCATCCATCTTTGTGCACACGAGAACGTTATTAAGCCCATCAAAGGAGCTGCGCCTCTGCTTGAATGTAATTAAGCTCAGACCCTCAATGAGTCATCTTAACCCATCTAATGGATGAGCCCGTGGTCCGATGGAGCCACGCATTCCGGAGTGACCTTGAAAAAACCTGTTCACCAAGTAACCCTACTAATAATCAATCACAATCTGGCTGGAAAGCTCCAAAGCATTTATTTTATTTGGTTTGCCTCTGACATTAGACACAGGGAAGAGGAGGAAGTATTATGACTTTTATGTTAAGTCCAGTTGGTTGCCAATATTACTGAACCATTAAAAAGAACCTGTTTCGTCACCATGACTTATTCATTCCCTAACTGAAAGCCTGTACCTCCCACTCCCCTTCACCCATTTGGCCCATCCCCCACACTCACCCTTCTCACAACCATCAGTTTGTTCTCTGTATTTATGGGCTGGTTTCTGCTCTTCTTATTTGCTTGTTTGTTTAGATTCCACACGTAAGTGCGATCATATGGCATTTGTCTTTCACTATCTGACTTACTTTAGCATAGAATATGTAGTAAAAAAAAAAAAAGGAATCCTTTTTAAAAAGTTTTTTTTAAGTTTGTTTATTTTGAGAGAGACAAAGAGAGCAAGCAGAGGAGGGGCAGAGAGAGAGAGAAGAGAGAGAATCCCAAGCAGGTTCTGCAGTGTCAGCACAGAGCCCGATATGGGGCTCAAACCCATGAACTACAAGATCGTGACCTGAGCTGAAACCAAGAGTCAGATGCTCAACTGACTGAGTCACCCAGGTGCCTCAGTTTTTTTTTTTTTTTTGCTGAAACCAAGAGTCAGATGCTCAACTGACTGAGTCACCCAGGTGCCTCAGTTGTTGTTTTTTGTTTTTTTTTTAGTCTCATATAATGAGTTCTATATTTATTCTAGTCTTGTGTTGCAGCTGAACTGAGCACCCTTTATCCAGGGACTTAAAACAGGAATGACCTACTCTATGCAGATGCTGTGAAGAGAGGAGAGCCGTTCACCCACTCATACTTGGTTCCCCCACACCTGGCCCTGAAGCAGAGGCTTTTCCTTACCTGAGCAGCTCTCCACTTCTGATCACCGTGTCTATCATGGTTGCAAAGTGAATGGTTTCGTTGATTAATGACTCAGCAGTGAAGGTCTTCTTTGAAGGAAGGGAACAGAGTTGGTTGGCAGAAGGAGTTGGGGGTCTTAGCACCCCACCAGAGAGGATGACTGGGCTACCCACCTCAGCACCTCCCTTGGTGACGTGGGCTCCCATCTCCCATGGAGCACCCCAGGTTTCTAGCTCACTCCATGCCCCTCAGTCAGGGAAGTTCATACTTTATTACTTTATAATTATAGATCTATATGCTATTAAGAGGTTTTAACAAGTTTACCCAGTGTTAGTTTGCTAGGGCTGTCATAACAAAATGCCACAGACTGGGTGGCGTAAACAACAGAAATGTATCTTCTCATAATTCTGGAAGTTAGAAGTCTGAGATCAAGAAGTCAGCAGGGCTGGTTCTCAAGCCTTCTCTCCTTGGTTTGCAGATGGCCATCTTCTTGCCATGTCCTCACATGGTTTTCCCTATGTGCCTCTGTGTCCTGATCTCCTCTTCTTATAAATCTCCAAGTTGGGATCTCCAAATGAGGCATCCCCAAGTGGGACATCACTCTTAAATGCCATAGGCTTCAGAACCTGGCCTTTGTTCTTGCCTGGCCAGAAACTGGACCTTAAAGCTACAATAGTATATTAGCTTTGGCTTAGCATCTGTTAAAAGCCCTATAATGCTATGTGTCTGTAATATGCATGCTGTTTGATACACGTGTCCAAATAACCTAGTGGGTAGGATTCCCTATCCTATTTTACAGATCAAGAAGCTAATACTCATTAGAATAAGAGTAGCTTGCCCCAAGTCATACAGTTAGTAAGAGAAGGAAAGGTGATGTAAATCCCAGGTTATATGATACCTCAGCCAGCTTCCCAGCTTCCTCCCACATCACCATTCCATTAGGCAGAGACAAGGAGCAGCCCCAAAACACATGCTTATTTACACTGAGGCTAGAATGCTGGCTCAGCCCACATCCTAAGAGAAGCAGACACCAAGACAGAATTAGCAGTCCATGCAAGGTATTTAGTTAGGGGTAACCCTGGAGAGGCAAGTGAGAGGGCGCCGGGGAAACTAACAGCCTTCAAACCATGATGCGGCAGGTCCGACCCCAAGTGAAGGGGAGCAGAAAGGAAGGAAGGAATGTTGGGTGGGTGGGTGAAAATATCTTAGACTTCCAGGGACTTGGAGAAGACCACTGGAGTGTTCTTAATCCCAGGTCATTCTTCCAAGGAGCCTCGTATTTCCCAGGACTGGGCTTACGCTATCACTGCTACAGAGCTGGGTCACTGGCTGGGAGCACCACGCGGAGTGAGGCCCGGGCGTGAAGGCAATCACAGTGATGAACCTCAGCGTACAGCAGCTGCACCATCAGTCAGTGCTGCCCCTGCAATGGGAGATTTGAGTGGGTGTAATTTTATGGACGTTACGTAAGCCCAATCCTTTCCCAGAGCTTTCATTCTCTATAGACTAGCCACTAAGAGGACACATTAAGCCAGAAAATTGCTTGGTAATATGGAATCCAGACAAGAGCAGCTAGTTACATTGACTGAAAGTTTCATTCTCTCAAGATCTGTTCTTTTGAGTCCTTCCTATGTGCTTGACCCTTATGGTAGACATGGATGCTGCAATAAAGAGCCAGGTAGACACAGACTATGGTGTTTGCTATTGAAAGCAATTCATAATGTCATTAAGACAACCCGATTACATCCAAGTCCCTGAGGCTGCCCCAGAACTGGAAAAGTTGAAGTGCGTCTCTCCCAAGGAATGCCTCAGAGCGCCATATTCCTTTTTTTTTTCCAAAATTTTCATGGGCAACCTACTTCTCTTACTAATTCTTTCTTGACATATAAAAAACTCTTTACTTTTAATTGACTTGCTTTTAAATCTTGTAGTCTTAAAGCTTTCTCTCACTTCAGGGTTTTGCATTCTCTTATTTTTTCTATTAGGAAAAGTCTGAAAAAATTCATTTTTTCATCTTTCAGAAGACATTGCTATCCCCTGAGGACTAACTATAATTTGGCAAAGATCTTTCTGGCATTTATGGTCCATGAAATAGTAATAGGGATCATTTCTCCCCAGACATTGTTTTGTTTCCCTAAGCTAGAAGAAGTGAGAATGTAATGATTTCCCTTTACATAGAAATTTTTAATAGAAGATACCCCATCATGCTATTCCTTCTTAAAAGTTTCCACAACTTATTTCTGCAAAATTTGATCTACTTAATTATGAAATTTTGCAGGATCTAACGAAAACTCGCTTTGAATTATTTATCCTATAATCTGGTTGCAAGTATGGGCTTCTTTTAAAAGGACAAGCAAATGTTAAATTTTATCTTTTCAGCATGAGTAGTCATTCTTCTATTAGAATATGAATATTCAAACCTTCCATTAGTATGAACAAATTGCTTCCTTTAAAAAAAGATTAAATAAAAAAGCTTACTTAATCCTCAATTGGTAGACAATGGTGTTTAATATTTATCCCCATAAAACATTGGGTTGGAGGGTGTTAACTCCCTGATAAATTAAAAGCAAATCGTAAGAACTGGATCGTTCCTCAAATCCTTCATAGCTTCTTGATATTAAAAATATCAAGAAGGAAAGATAATTTTTCCTCCTGCTGCCTCCCAAATTATATTACATTGCATCCAAAGTGGCTTCCCTGGAAGACAAGCAAAGAAACAAGTCTATTATCCATAAATTGAAGAAGAAGGAGTTCACCAAGCACTTTCACTTCCATGCTAGACCTCTCCAATATTTTAACACATCTATTTTCATACCATTTCTCCTTTCCCTTTTCCAAGTGGCACTTATTTTAAAATAAATAAAGCCAGCATTTGCCAGAGTTGTGACAAAAACAGCCAGAGAGAGGAGGACAGATGGAGGAGCATGAGCAGAGCATGCGTGGAAGCTAGCCCACCCCCAGTGGAGTTAATGAAGACCTCCAGCTTCCAGCTCTCCATTCCTCTTGGAGAAAAGAGAAACATAACCAATGAGAGCATAAATAATGGTTCCAGAGCCCCAGCTCATGAATAACCGTTCCAGAGCCCCAGCTCGGAGATCATGCCTCCCTCCCACCGTCCTGTAGAATTCCAGAGTGAAGAGCTGAATGCACAACTCTACTCTGCACACCTGACTCTCGACTCTATTGCTCCCCTCATTCTCTTCTTCTGGAGTCAGGGTGTCCCTTAATTGACCAAGAATATTTGAAATAAATTTCACTCGTCCCTCGGTTGACCAAAGGACTCTTTGAAATAAAAGAATGGGAGGTGTTTGAATTGCCATCCTGTCATAAATTCCTTTTCAGTTTTTCAGTCTGCTAAGTAAAAGGAAAAGCATGCCAGGACTTTGGATCAACCCTCCGTCCTTGACTATTGTCCTGTAGAGGTACAAGCACATCATTATTCCCCATTAACAAGCACTCAACCAGCAAGGAAGACGCTGTGCCCGGAATGCGCTGACTGGAGCTAATGAATCCCAACAACTAATTACATTTCTCTTAAGGTAACTTATGACCAGAAAGTAGCTGTGTTAGCACAAAGATTTTATGTGAGAGTGGCAATACTCAGGAAGAGGCCAGCGGATTAATCATCCCCCATAATTCTCTGTAATTGTCCTGTCTGGACTTTTTGTGTTCAGACCATTGTTCTTTCCAGGGTTACATTTGCCCTGACCTTATTTTGGACCAACAATGTAATTGGTAATCATGGGCTAATTTATATAAACAAACAAGGGTCCTGCTAAATGAAAGCATTGTCACTGTGATTGGTACTTGCTGCTCTAAGAGCTCTCTATTTTTGTACAAGTTTGGGTCAAGTGGTTGGAGCCAATAGAACTCATTGCAAAAATAATTATTTCAAGTAAGGGAAAAAACCCTCATGTCCTTTTAAGGCCTGCCGGGAAGCATGGTTTATGGTCTGCTGCGTGGAATAAGTGTGCACATGTTCTGGAGAAAACTGGCTTCATCCTTTGCTTAGTTAGAATCGTAACAGGGCCTGAAGGGTCCTTCTCCTTAACATGTATGAAAGCAGCACTGGTAAGTTTCTTCCCAGAACATAAAGGAACCTTACTTATTTCTCCTCTGTAGGCGGCACCATCATCCTGACTAGCAAACATAATTAAATGTCATTTGTCCTTGACCCCTGTCACTCCTAAGCAGCTGAAATAGATGAAGAGGCTGACGCTTCCCAAATCAGTTGGAGCCAAGTGTCTTCAGGCAGGACCTTCAGTAATAGGCTCACAAAGGAATTGGTGCTTGGGTTTATTACCAGTTTTTCAGGGCTCATTCCTATTTGAGGGGAAATAATTGAAATAGATTATCCCTAGATGCTTCCTTTCAAGCACCTAGTCAGGATTCCCAGCAAGCTTAGAAGGACACCTTCAGAGAAGGCCCCCGAGGGACAGCAGCTCAGAAAGGCAGAGCTGTGGGTCCACGGCACTCGTGTGGCTAGGGGGACAAGAACGCAGTCGGAGAAAGGGAATCCCTTACCTCTCACCTCTCAGGGTCTGTGAGCTTCCTCCTCTTTCCTTAGAAACCTTTTATACTCTGAAGCCTTTAATATGAGTGAAGCCAAGGCCAAGGAGCACAATAAACCATGAAGATCGGATTAACCTGACTCATGGATCAATCTGACTGGCAAAAATGTGTCCTGCCACCCAAGAGGCACCTTCTATTTGACTCTAGCATGAACCCCATCTTCCCCAGTATTTTCTTCCCTATTTTTTTGTCTATCATTTAATTTTTTTCAAACAGAATTTACATAACGTATAATTAACCATTTAAAAGTGAACAATTCAGCAACATTTAGTACATTCACAACATAGTGCAACCACTTCTAACTAGTTCTGAAATACTTTCCTTTCCCCAAATGGAAATTCTGTACCTGTTAGGCAGTCACTCCGTATTCTCCCTCCCGAGGGCCCTGGCAACCACCAATTTGCATTCTGTCTTTATGCATTTATCTCTTCTGGGTATTACATTGAAATGGACTCATGCACTCATGGTCTTTTGTGAATGGCTTCTTTCACTTAGCAGAGCATTTTCAAGGTTCATCTGTGATGTAGATTCCTTTTTAGAGCAGAGTAATATTCCCTTGTATGGATATACCACATTGTGTTTATCCATTCATTCGTCGATAGACGTTTGGGCTGTGGCCACCCTAGGTCTCCTGTGACTAATGCTGCTGTTAACATGCCTGCACAGGTATTGGGTTGAGTACCTGTCTTCAGTCCTCTGGGGTATGCACTGAGGAACAGAAGGAGCTTCCAAATCATAGGTGCTTCTATATATAACTTTTTGAGGAACAAGTGGCTTTCCATAGCCCTACTCATTTTATGTGCATTTCTCTCCACTACATTTTCTGGCCCAGATTGTTTTCTTTTTCTCAGACCATTTGCCTTTTCTTGCGTCTTTTGTTTTCCCAGAGAAATTTTCTTTCTGCCTGCTAGATTATTAAGGCCATTTATCTTTTATCACTCTGCATGAGTCCTTAGAAGGAAGGTACTATGTGAATGTTACGCTCTTACTTTAAAACTCTGAGGACCGATGTCAACTCACTGCAGCTACGCGGGCAAAGTTGGACAGGTCCAGTCCATTGCTGGGCCCCTCTGCCCTAACCGTGTTTGCAATATTGGCCTACTTTCTATTGCTCTATACACTGTGGCCTTTGCTGCCTCAGGACCTTCACATGTGACTTCCAGCACCTGAATGGCTTTATCCTCTCCCTTTAGATATCAGCTTAAAAGTGTCCTCCTATACAGAGAGACTTTCCACAGCAGCCTCTCTTGCCGTATAAATCAGGCCTTCCCTAATGCCTTTACAAAGCCTTCTGAGCTTTCAATCTGACCTTCTGACAATTGGGAGTGATGTCGCTGCCCATGTGCTTGTGTACTTAAGTCCAGAGAGCTACACTGTCATCTACATGAGGATAATGTCTTTGTCATCCTGGACTCCTCAGCCCTAGAGCCACAGCTGGCACCTGGCAGATCCCTGATAACTAGTGAGTGAAGGAGACAGCCAGTGGGTGGCCCTTCCCTGGCTGCTTCTCTGTGTGCCTCATAACTGCCCTGTACGAATTTTCACCGAAGCAAGGAACCTTTCAAGTCTCCTGGTGAGTAATAAAATCTTCCCGGTCACAGAGACAGCGTTCCTTTGCATGATCGCCAGTTGCCACATGAGATTAACCTCCTGGTTACAGCCACGTAGCTACTTGTTTTCCAGTGTGGGTGTTTGTGATATTTCTGCTAAATAAAACCACGACATCAGTTACTGTATCTTTTCTTGCAGACAGTCTGCAGGTTTTGTCTTGCAGTTTCCTTGTATTGCCCTTGGTTCATCATGATACTGATTTTGTCACCCACCTCATTTGAAGGAAGCCATCGGAATACTGATTGATCAGCACAGTGGAATGATAAATGTGGGCAAAAACTCTTTAATAATGCCAGTCATCACTTAAATCTCATGATAGCTTTGTAAAGGAGAAGTTATTATGGATTTTTTTTCCCAATTTTAAATAAGAAGAACCTGAAACTTGGGGAGGTTGAGCAATTGGTCCTAGAGCCCATGTTGGGAAGCTGTAAACCCAGATGCAGTCTTGGGCTTCCAGAAGCCAGGTAGAATGCTGTCTGATGACATCATTGGTTCAGGGTCGGCCTGTTAGCATGAAACACTGCAGCTGGTCTGCCCTACTTGTAAATAATGAGAACGGTCATAACCATCACATCGTCTCCTCCTCGGTCCAGTGCTAAACCAACACGTTGGTAAATCAACACCTTGGTAAAATGGATGATATCTCTCATTCCACACAAACACAGAGTGAATTTCTGTTACATGCCAAGGACTCAGCTAGGTACCAGAGAAACATGAATAAGACATGATACTTACAGCCTAGAAGGATAGAAGGAAATCTTAATCATGGCGCATATGGCTCATACTTAGTGTTCTCATTTCCTTAGCCCAAAAGGATGAGCTCCAAGGTTTCCACATCTCCTATGTTGGTTACCTGCATTAACCTTTACCCTCATTCACTCAACCTCTCCTGCCCCAGGACACAAGGAAGGTAACAGGTGGGTTCTGAGAGGAGGCAACAGCCAGCACATCTGAGTGGGAAGAACTAGGCTCGCCTGACTAGACAAACTTTGACTTGGACAAAAGGTGTTGGAACTTTGGCAACTTCCCAAACCTTCTCGACCCTTCACAAGCCTCCCTGAGCCTTCGATGCCTCACTGATACCTGCTTAAGGGCTTATGTTAGGATGTGAGGGCCCAACAAACATAACCCCATTTTGTCCTAAGTTAAGAACCAAATGATAAATAAGACAAAAGTGGTGAATGGAAGCCAGTCTGTTTACTTCTGAGAATGCTGAGCAGAGATTATGCCTTCTTACCTGCAACCAGGAGGCAGGCCAAGGATCTACTGATGGGACTGCTATGCCAGTGTAGACCTAGTGACTGGCCCCAGGGAAAAGTTGAGACCCAAAGAGTGGACGGACATACCCAGCATCACTGCCTCCCAGTCCAGGGGCTGTTCTGTTGGTGGATGAGCTCCACAAAGCAAGAAATCTCAAGCAAAGGATGGTGGAGCTTTGTCACCACTCACCACCACCCCCAGTCAGACAATTCAGTCTGACTAGACACAGGCTATTATGGGTTAAATTGTGTACCCCCCAAATTCATATATTAAAGTCCTAACTCCTGGTACTTCAGAACGTGACCTTATTTGGAAATAAGTCACTGCTGATATACAGCATGTACATTAGATGTACGTTAGACAAGGTCGTTCAGATGGGCTCTCCTCCAAGATGACTAACTGGTGTCCATACTAAAAGGAGAAATTTGAACGCAGAGACACACACAACAGGACACCATGTGTAGATGAAGGCAGAGATCAGAGCAATGCTTCTAGAAGCCAAGAAACACCAAAGATGGTTAGCAAACCACAAGAAGCTGGGGGGTGGGGGGAGAGGGTAATAGCCTCAGAAGAAACCAACCCCGTGGACACCTTGAGAGAACAAATTTCTATTGCTCAAGCCATTCAGTTTGTGGTACTTTGTTACTAATGCAGCCTGAGCAGACTAATACAGGGGAGAGAGCCTGGAGAAAGGGGAGAGGAAATGTTGGAGAACATCATGGAAAAATAAAGCCGGGAAAAGAGGTTCTTCTCTTCCAAAAACTAAATTAATAGTCTTCCAAAAACTAAATTAATATCCCAGATACCACACTGGGATCTCCCATGTTTTGTTTTTACCTTCTCTTTGTCAACACAGGTCTCTTTGTCCTTTGCTCAGACATCTGTGCCTGAGTGAGGTGTCTGGGAAGAAAGGGCAGTGGGTGACGATAGGTCTGCCTTCTACGTACTGCACAGACTTTGCCTCATCTGATCCTTCCAAAACATTAGCCCACTTTACAGCTGGAGAAACTGAGGGTCAGAAAGGTTAATGTGTTGCCCAAGGCCAGGCAGATAATAACAGAGTTGAAATCTGACACCAAAGCTCCTCTACTCCCCTAGACTGTCTTTTGGAGTATAAAATACTTCCATCCTTTACAAATGAATGCCAGTATTCATAAACATCATATTAGGCAGATCAAGACCTGCTAAGGTTGGGGTGTGACAGCATCTCTGGTATGTTCTTCTCCTTGTTCATAACCTTCTCCCCAGGCTCTTCAAGAATCCCCATTGCTTTCAACTGCAAAGTCTCTTGCTTGAAATTCCTTTAAACATGCTTGAGATGAGAATGTCATCTGATCTGTCTATATGCTCTCTGTGGAGTAGGGCTGGAAAAGGAGCAAGCAATAGGAGGCCGTTCTGTTGCTGGCTTTGAATTTTATTTCCTTCCATGGTAAGAGTCCATTAGTATTGGTGTCATTCAGTCCTTCTGTCTCCTTGCATTCTGGCACATTACCATCTATCTGACAAGTGAAGAAATCAGTCATAGGCAGCCATGCATATTTATTTGGTCACAGACCAAGATCGGCCCTGGATGAATACGTGGAACCATTGAGGGCTGCCTGCTGCCTGCGGACTCAGCTGGCCTCGGGCATCTATCTGTCTGGGTTTTCCTGCCCCTAATTTGAGTTTGCTCTCACTTTGTCAGCTTGCTTGGCTCCCCATTCACCCCACAGCCTGCCTTCTTGGCGGCCAGCTGCCCACCTTCGGCCTCCCCAAGGCACGTGATGTTCTGCACGCTGAGCACAGAATGCCAGCGGCCAGCGGGCCAGGAGGACAGGTGGGTGAGAATGTGCACGTGAACCTCGAATGGGCCCAGAGCACAGGGTTCAACCTGCCCGGGGAGACAGGGGAAGCCTTCCAGAAGGAAAAGTAGGAGTTGGCCAAGTGAAAGTGAGGAAGCATGTCCTGGGCACGCGCTGTGCTGGGGACTTGGAGTTTGAGTGAAATGGAGAGTCTTGAGGTGGAGGGCTGGTGCTCTGATGCACATTTTAGAAGAATCACAGGAACTTTCCTGGGAGGTGGGGGACCAGGGGAGAAGCGCAAGGACCCGATTAAGAAACAAGACATGGCAGTAATGGGCCTGTCTGTAGCCACACAGGACGATTCTGGAGATTCTTCGTGGTCAGAGCTGCCTGGGTGTGTGGACTGAATGGATGTAGGTATACGAGAAAGACCAAGCCCAGGGTGAGCAACAGTGTTTGTCCGGAAAGTCAATCCAAGTCTCTTGGCGCACAACAAAATAGCCTTTAAAGGAAAACCCCCAAAGCAGGTTCCAATTAGCAGTACTTTTCTCGTGCTCCGTTTTGTTCTTCTCTCCTTTTCGCCTTCTAAATTTCCTCCTTATTTGCTTCTCTTGATCACTGTGACCACAGAGGTACTTTGCGAGGGTCCCTTGTCACCCTGATTGTCATTCTCATTCTGCCCATTCCCGGTAGAATTCGGGGTCTCCGTAGTGAGGGAAACCCAGCATAGAAGCCAAGTCAAAAAAGCAAGCCAACACTCATTTAGAGGTGTACGTCTCCACCTGCCCTCTGCAATGCAGGTCCGATGGGGAGCAGGGGTGAAGCTGAGGCTGGCTGGATGTAACTGTTTGTAAGACCCACAGGCCACCATGTCTCATGTCCCATGGCCAGTGCAGACGGGAGAGCGCCAGGCACCAGGATGTGGTCCTGCAAGCATGTCCGCGTGGAGAAAGTAGGAAAAGTGTTCTACCACTGCAGCAGTTCGCAGTTTCTCTGGCATTGTAGTAAGCTAACACTGTATGTTTGATTTTTAGTACATTCTGCAAAAAAATACTCCATGGTGAACATTTGTGATTAAAATCAAAATAGTACATTGTACTTCTGGGGAGCATTTTAGCAAAATAGTGGATTATCGGAAATGTTAGGTTTGGTCAGTGGATCTACTGGTCTAATAGCAGTTTATATAACATAGAAGGATCCTCTTTCTGCCTCTGTCTTGTACAAAAACCGAATCATTCTACTCCATCTTTTCAGAACTATTTTTTCTTTACTGATGAACAGACCTCCAAAGCTTTCCATATTAGCACATATAAAAGTATTGATAACAAGAGTAATTGTGGTAAGATGAGCTTCAGAAAAAACTGGAGTTGCTAGACTATATATTCCAGATTATTTTCATGGTACATTGGTGCCTTGACATCCCCCCCAAGAAATCATTTTATGTGGTCTATGCCGGGGCTTCGAGAACCATCATCATTCGCAAAGAGCAGTGAAGCCAGCACCGTACGTGCTCCCTGGGCCGATTGTGAAGACACAAATCTCCCTTTCTGTTTCCTGCTTATTCTCAGGGTATCCACTGAGCTGGTTAAGTGCATAGTCTTTAAACCTTCACACTTGCTCAACATCAAAGAGAGTAACACCAGTCCCGTAACAGGGGAGAACGTCTTAATTCCAGTGCATATTTAGTATGTGTTGAGGATAAACAATGAAACGAAACTCTTCATGGCCAACTTGTGCCCTGGTTTTAATGATGCTGTGAGGCTCCTCGAAGTGTCTTTGTTAGGTGACCTTCCTATGCAGCATTATAATTCTTGGATTTTTGAAACATTACTCCCTCCACAGCTAAAGCAGTAAAAGGAAACGGTACACCCAGTGGTGCCATTATCCAACACTCGTGTTAAGCACAAGCCATCTGGTAGTAGTAAACCAAGAGCAGACACTCTGAGGTTACCTGGAGTTGGGGAGAATCTTGTTCTGCTTACCATTCCATCAACAAGAGGCAGCTATAAGTCCCAATGACCGCATTTTATCTTGTCACTCAGAGCATCTAAAAACACCTTCATTTAAAGATCAAAAAGTTTATCTGAAAGCTTTGAAATACTTGAGCTGAAATATTAAAAATGAGCATTGATGGGAAAATATCACAGTGAGGTTGTCATTGTCTTATATGAATGTACAAATGTAGGGTCTTCTCTCTTTCTTACCCGGTGGCTGCCTGTTTTGATCACTCACCCTACCTTGCTGGGCAAGGATCGTGAACAGTCAACTCCGAGAAATGCTGCTGGTACCAGCCTAACAGTGAATACCCAGAATAAAACACCATGTGGGAGGGGCTGGGGACTTACAAGAGCATGGTGGGGATAGAAACAGGGAGGGGATGAGACGCAAGAATAAATGCAGTTCTTTACTCTGGAGATACTTTCAGATATTTGGTTGTTATTATTGGAACCCAATAAGGTATCAGGGAGTGATCAAAGCAATCATGAAAACAGAAAATACACCTTGAGGACAACTCTTCATCTAGATAAGTGAACTTTTGGAAATCACATCAATCCCCAGCTTTAAAAGTCTTTGAAGTACGATTTGTTTAAAATTTCCTGCAAGTAAATAAATTGAAAGATCACATGAGTGTATAGGGAATTAGATGATGAATTGAAATGAAGGTTTAAAGGGCGATTTTAATAATAGCTATTAATAGTTCAGAACATAACGCCAAATCTTGAAAGACTTCAAACCCAAAATCTACATTTAAAAGGCAAGTAGCCAATTACCTATAATCCCTTATCAGTCAGATTTGTTCTTTTTTTTTTTTTTAATGTTTTATTTATTTCTAGGAGAGAAGAGAGAGACAGCATGAGCAGGGGAGGGTCAGAGAGAGAGGGAGTCACAGACTGAAACAGGCTCCAGGCTCTGAGCTGGCAGTCAGCACAGAGCCTGACGTGGGGCTCGAACCCACAAACCACAAGATCATGACCTAAGCGAAAGTCGGACGCTTAACCGACTAAGCCACCCAGGCGCCCCCAGATTTGTTCTTTTACTTCTTAGAAGACAGAGATCTCAAAATACAGGGAACTGGATGGCCTTGGCATTGCTCCTTATTTATGCAGCCACAATGTTCACTTGCCTGGAAGCCACCTGTTGGTGAAGTGAATATTGCATTTCTAATTTGCAAGATTTCCTAGCGTATTAATATATTGTATGTATTTTTATGTATTTTTATTATTTTACTTTACTTTTTAATTATTATTACTTTTTATGTTGTGTGTATTTTTTTAATGTTTTAATGTTTTATTCATTTCTGAGATTGAGAGTGTGAGCAGAGGAGGGGTAGAGAGAGAGGGAGACACATTCAGTTGTGGCTGGTTGATAAGGAATAATTTGGTCTATTAACAAAAAGGAAGAAAACACTTTTTTATTCATTTTGTAACTCAATTTGCATCTTGACTGGCTATTTTCTTTTTGCTGTTGCGTTTGTAATGTGGCCTTGGCTGGTGGACGGTTTCGTTCGGTGGGGGTGTGTGCCACAGTGATGGGGTCAGTGCGTACACCTCACAGAAGGCCCCCCTCGGTGGGGGGGGAAGTAGAGGTACCAGGACTGAGGCTGGATGCAGGGCTTGCAGCGTGAGATGCCCCCTGGTTCTGAGTCCGCACAGAGAGCCTGCCACACCTGTGCCAGAGTGGACTGTTTCAGGCATTCTGGGAACACGGGGCAGGTAGGCATCGGTCCAGAAGGTTCCGCCACATGGCGGTCCCCCAAGGTTGACGTGTGGCTTGGTCACCACGACCTCAAGTCACAGCGAAGTGAGTTCCACTCACTCTCACATGCAAGTTAGGAAACGACAGTTGGTTGTCTGTGGACCACAAAGGACCGCAGGCACAATTAGGTTCACAGTTAACGGTTTTAGCCGCTCAGCACTCACCTTTCTGTCCCTGTGATTTCCTTGTAATTCCGCCCAATGGGACACTGGCAGCCGACGTTTCACAGAGCAGTTAACTCTGTGGCGTCCATCAATTTTAATTGGAATCATGAAGCTAAAACCCTGGGTAGTACTTGCCAGCCGTAGGGTGTCTTTTAACTCAGGTATTTCTGGGTTTGCTGTGGGCTTCTTTGCAACAACGTGCCCTGATGCACGGCTCTCTCCGGAAGGCAGGGGTCTAGGCATTCTTGAGAGCGGCAGTGTTGAATCATCAACTGAAGAGGAGCCCATCTGTCTCTCTCTGCCGGTTTAGGTTCATGGGGGTGGCTGGAGTGTCACCACGGAGGGACCTTCACTCCGAGGACAGCTCGGCAGCAGTGTTCGCTGCTGGCCCCGTAGGCAGCTGGGCTTCTGGGCCACTGAAGCATCCTGTCCCTACCGCTCAACACAGCAGTTACCAAGCCCTCACTGTCCTGATTTATAAAGAGATTATCTTCCTTGAGAGAAGACAGTAAGGTGCATAACAGGAATCCAAAACAAGACTGCTAATCTCTAAGAAGAAAAGAAAGAAAAGACAAAAAAAAAAAAGAAAGAAAAAGGGAAATTTCTTCCTCTGGAAATTGTTCTGACTTAGCTGTAATGAAATGCCACCTTAAGAAGCAAGTACGCTTAGGGGCACCTGGGTGGCTTAGTTGGTTAAGCATCAGACTCTTGATTTCGGTTCAGGTTGTGGGATCCCAGCGTTGCGGGATCAAGCCCTGCATCGGGCTCCACACTGAGTGGAGATTCTGTTTCCCTCTGCCCCTCTCCCCTACTTGTGCTTTCTCTCTCTCTCTCTCTCTCTCTGAAAAATAAATAAATAAATAAATGAAATGAAATGAAAAAGAAGTTTAAAAAAAGAAACACATATATATGAAGAGAAGTCAAGAGCTTTTCAAGTAAATTCAGCCTTCTGTTACTTGCACCAAATAAAAATGTACGGAGGTGTGGCTAATCTTAATACAGGTGTTCCTCAGTTTTCCAAAGTTTGAATTATGCCATTTTGCTTTGGCAAAAAACCTTACATGAGCAGCTGTTTTCACAAACAGAAAGAAACCCAAAGAAGACTTTTGCTTTTATGGGGAAAATAGTGAGACGCAAAGCTGGTCTCCAGTGCTGGTTTTGCAGACAGCGGTACTGGGGCAGGGGGCAGGGTCAGCAAGAATGGCCCCCTCTCGCTCCTTCTCTGGGAACCATGCCCCCAGAACTTTGAACCCTGTCTGAGCTCTGTCTTCATGTATTTTGTGCATCTGTTAGCAATGTGCCTTCAGGTATCAGAAAAACCTAAGAGAGGAGATTTGGGGGGCTGAGTCCTCAAAAATGTTTCCCCTATAAATTAACAGTAATTGCTTCTTTGCTTTACACACTTCAGCCTATGAGAGGTTTCATTGGCACACTCTACTTTTGCACAGCACAGGAAACTACACCATTCATACCATTTGGTACTTCTGGTTGGCGTTTCCGATAACGTTCCAGAAATTCACTTAAATGATAAGGCCCCACTACAGACTTCACTCAGGCAGAGCCAGGAGCCAGGACATGGCCCATTTCTGTCCCTTATGCTCCAGCATACTCACTGCCCCCACCCCCCAGAAAAGAATACTAACCCCTGTGCTCTCTGTTCACTGGAGGCTGTGAAGACAGAGGTTTTCAGGAGCCTGTTCTGCAGTAAGAGACCAGCAAAAGTAAAAGGTAGATGAGGCGCCTGGGTGGCTCAGTTGGTTCAACATCTGACTCTTGATTTCAGCTCAGGTTGTGATCTCACGATTCGTGGATTTGAGCCCCGCAGGCTGATGCCCACATATCTGGTAGCTTGTGTTGTGGCTGATAAGATCAGGGATAGGGCAAAACGAGTACTTTTGCCTTAAAAAGTGCATCATCACCTCACATCAGTGCTTCTTACGTAAGGGCTTTCATCTGCTCTGAGTAGATAAAACATCTCCTGGCCTGGCATAGTTGAGAGCACGTGCCTTATATGCCACCACCTCACCCCCTCCCCTACATGCATGTCCCAAGAAAGAATTTTTCTTTTCTTTTTATTGTGTGTGTTTTAATGTTTATTTTTGAGAGACAGAGAGAGAGCATGAGCAGGGAAGGGGCAGAGAGAGAGGGAGACAGAATCCAAAGCAGGCTCCAGGCTCCCAGCTGTCAGCACAGAGCCCACTGTGAGACTTCAACTCAGGAATCGTGAGATCATGACCAGAGCCAAAGTCAGATGGCTAACCAACAGAGCCACCCAGGTGCCCTTGATTTTCTTATATAGGTGGCATTTTGGTCTTGGTCAAGATAATACAATTATTTGATCCTTGAGAAATATCTTCTTGAAACTTGCATGAGCCCACTACAGAGAAGCAGTTTTCCAGGCAAAGGTGGGGTGTGAAACATGTATGGTTGGTGTTGAAAAGAATTTCATTTATCCTGGAGTAAAACAAACTAATGGATCCCTATCAGTTTCCTATGCTGCTGTAACAGTTGACTTAGGACAACACCGATTTATTATCCTACAGTTTCTATGAGTTAGAAGCCTGACACCATTCTTACCAGTTTAAAACCGAGGTGTAGGCAGAGTTGTATTCCTTATTTATGGCTCTTGGGAGAAAATTTTTCCAAACTTCTTCAGGTTGCGGCCAGAATCGAATTCCTTGTGGCTGTGGGCCTGAGGTCCCTGTTTCCTTGCTGGCTGTCAGCTGAGAGCTAGCAGCCTCTCTCACAACTCGGCATGTGACCCCCTCCGTCAGAACCAGCAATGGGGACTTGAATCCTCATGCTTGAGATCTCTCTGACTTTCTTCTGCTTTGTTTCACTGACACGAGCCAGAGAACGGTCTCTGCTTTCTGTGCTCATTGGGTCCACGATGATCATTTGGGGCAGTTCTCCGTATTGTAAAGTCCCTCACCTTAATTCCATCTGCAAATTCCCTTTTTCCATGTAAAGTAACCTATTCACAGGTTCCAGGCATTAGGATATAAATATCTTGGGGGAACATTACTTGGCCTACCATACTCCTCCTTTTGGGCCCCAAAGATTCACATCCATCCCACACACTTTCATCCCATCCCAGTACAGCGTCATCTCAAAGTCCTAAATCTTTTCGACTCAAAAATCTAAAATCAGCAGCATCTAAATCACATGTAGCTCCTGGGGAATAGTTCCCCTCCTCTTGTGGACTTACAATACCAAAGACATAGGTCATCTGCTCCCAACAAACACTGGTGTGACAGGTATAGGATAACAGTGAGAGACAAGCCAGTTCAAGAAGGGGAGAAACAGAGAATAAAGTAAAATGCTGGTTCAAAGGAGCTTGGGAGCCCAGCCCAGCAATCCCCGTTAGATTTCAAGGCCATGAGTTTGCCTTCTGTCATCCTTGGCTCTGCTCTCTGGGTAAGACGTCCCAAAAAGTCAACCCTGGAAAAGCCTCTTGAATGACTTCAATTCACCAGGCAGTTGAGGGGAGCCTTGCTTTGGTTCCTTCTTGGTTATTGGCCAAATGTCACAAATGGTTTTTTTAATTTTTTTAAACATATATGTATTTTTGGGAGAGAGAGAGAGGAGGGAAGGTCAGAAAGAGGGAGACAGAGAATCCAAAGCAGGCTCCATACTGTGAGAGCAGAGCCCAATGCGGGGTTCGAACCCGTGAACCCTGAGATCATGACCTGAGCCAAAATCCACACTTAACCAGCTGAGCCAGCCAGGCACTCCCAGATGTCACAAATGTCGCATTCCTGCAGAACCACAACAGTCAGGAGAGCCACTGGTGGTACACTAGCCGACATCCAGAGCCACATGTCTGGGCTGCTCGGCAGCTGGATGTCAAGCAGAAAGGACTTAGCACGGGTATGTGGTTTGGTAAAAGGGCATCAGCGTGATTCACCCTGGTGAACCATGAGCCCACCATGGTTTTACTGAACACAAGGGGCTGGCTTAGCATGCCAGGTTTAGTAAAAATGGAGAAGTATACACCAGAATTGGCATTTGCCACAAACTGCTACCTCTCCCTACAAGTCTTATCCTCTGTTAATGCCAAGAGTGGCCCAGAGACCCCTCCTCTGCATGGCTGAGCTTGGTTAGCATTTCTACAGCCTGGTCACCTGGAGCCACCCCTAAGCCAGTACGTATAGGTTAAGCCTTGCCCTTCAAATTTAAGGTACATTCCACTAAATATGCATAAAATGCTTTCTTGCTAAGACACGTTTATCATACTCTATGTTCTTACTTAAGAACCCATGACGTGCGGCAGCAAATGTTAAGGAAAACAATTGATGTCCACGTTTATTAAAATTACAACCTCAGCAAAGATTTTAATTACAACCTAAAGGTGAGTAGTAAAACTTCCACCCAATTTAGCTATTTTCTGGACACATCCAGGCAACCTATTCCAAGTTAGGTTCCCAAATTCTTCATACCGCTGTTTTCATGCTGATGATAGCAGATCTAGGCACATCAATATGTGTCTACTTACCTGCTAGACTGTGAGCTCCTAAGGTCAAGGGCCAGGTGTTCTTTTTATTCTCAAGACTTGGCATTAGGTGTGGAGCAGAGTCCGTACCCAGTCAAGGTGGATTCGTTCATTGCTTTGAACTGATTTATCCGTCAGCCTTTCTTCTGGCTTCACAGGTCTATCTCACAAAACCCATAACTCTTCCCAATATCAGTGCAACATTACTTATGACAGTAAAAATTTTAAAGTAGCCTGTATGTCCATTAATAGAGTAATAGCTTTCTAAGTTACAAACCATCATATATTTATAACCCGAATACCCAACGTTGTTCAATGAATAGGGTACGTAGGTAGGTACTGTTGTGAAAAGAGGCAATGATGGGTTTTAATGGATAAGAGCAAGCAAGGTGCCGTATGAACCAGTATGGTAAAAAGCAAAAACACACCTACACAGTTTGTTGGTATGAGTAGAAAGTAATCTTGAATGATAAATATCAAATAGTCACAATGATTTCCTTGGACAGAGAGGAAGAAGAGAGTGAGGATGTTCCCTTGTACTGATACATTTCCCCCAGGGCTTGAATACCTTTACAAGAGTTTCAGATTTTTAAAAAGCAGTAATGAAAAATTTTAAAATGAGGGTGCCATGGTCACTAGGAAACTTCCATTCTGTCCTCTGCACACCCCTCATCTTCTCTGCAGGCTTGTGGTACACACCCCAGGGCGTTCATGCAGCTCCCCCCACTCGTGTCTGTCTCCCTCTTGAGACAGTTTCTGGGTGAGAAGCAGCTGGAACAGTTAACATTTACTGCGTAGACTCCGTGCCAGGCCCAGAACACCTGGCTGTGTTACCACACAATCAGGTGACGCCAGACATCCACACCAGCACATTATGAATGAGGAGACCGAGGCAAGGCACACACCTCCGCACCTAGGTAGCCCCAGCTCTGACACCATGCCAGATGCACAAGAGAATCCACCTTTGTTGAAGTTGTCAAATGATAAGAAGTAAACAAGCTGGTCCCTTGCTTTGTGAAAAGTTTGTGAGGGGGCATCTGGGTGGCTCATTCGGTTAAGCGTCTGATTCTCGACTTCAGTTCATGGCATCAAGCCCCACGTCGGGCTCTGCACTGATAATGTGGAGTCTCCTTAGGATTCTCTCTTCCTCTCTCTATATCCTCCTATCTAACTCTCTCCTTCTCTCTCTCTCAAAATAAATAAATAATTTTTTAAAAAGAAGGAGGAAGTTATAGAGACACTATGGAATTCCTCAAACCTGAAATATTATTTACCCTCTGGCTCCTTACAGAAAAAGTTCTCTGCTCCTGATTTAGATGCATGAATGGAAGGTTCTCTTTAAAATGGAATGTTTTTAACTGAAGAAAAAGCAAGCCTACTTCACGGGAGAATGGCTTGAGCATGATTGTATCATTCCCCATTCCCATGCTTACTCAGATCAGGTCATTTATGATAAGCTACGAATGCCATTGGTAATCACGTGGTCAGGAAGTTCAGATGCTCCCCATTTGCATTCCGCTTTGATTTCCCCTCACAAACTTAGTGTTGTTTGTAAGACTTTCCCAGGCTGCCTGTTGGGAGCCTACGGCCATTGGTGTAAACACATTGCTGTTGGATGTGGGGCCACAATGCCCCCGCCCTGTTAGAAAAAGGAAACCGAGGATCAAGAGTCGTTAAGAGTTTATCACGTAGCTCACAGCAGACAATTACATGGTCATTGAATACATATTTCAATGTCCTGCTGTTGGATTTGCTGCTAAGAGCATGGTTCTCACACTTGGATGTGGAGGCATCTCCCGGAGAGAGACAACACACTGCGTCAGGCTCACTGGAGTAGGTTAAGGGCCTGGGCCTCTGCATTTTAATCTGATTTGGATGCAGTGGAGGTTTGAGCTCTGCACGGGTTTGGTGTTAAGAAATACACCTAGAAATTAGACCCTCGAGGAGCCCAGCTATCTAGAGCATGTTTTGCAGCCTCCACACGTGGCATTCTCTGTTGGGGAAGCCTGTCCCCAGGGCACTAGCATGTCTAGCAGCAGCTCTGGGTGCCTCCACACACTGGAGGCCGCTAACACCCCCTTCGTCTCCAGGTATGAGAACCAAAGTGCTCTCAGACACCCAGATACTGGCAAATGTTCCCTGGTAGCAAAATGGCTCTGGCTAGGACCCACTGGTCCAGAAGGAGGCAGGCGTGCAAACTGTCATGCCCCGTGGTACTTAGTCGTTATTCGCTGAGTCCCTACTAAGTGCAGCAGAGCGGGGAGCAAGGAGCCGACAGCAAAATGAGCTGATGGTGCCCACCCCTCCCCACAGCATGGACCGGCCTCGAACATCAGGCGTTCCTGGTGCCCTAAAAGAGCTTGTGCCTGGAACAATGAAGGCAGGAGCTAAGGGCCCACAGCAGAGCTCTGACTAAGCCTCGGCAGCGTGGCCGCTCAAAATCAGTGGGTCTAGACGGAGACAGAAGGGCATTGCCGGTGGAGAGGTCTGCCTAGCCTCAGACCTCCAGACACACTCTCCTTATCTGTGGATAAGACCCTGGGAGCAGGCTCAAGACCCTGGGAGTCCCCGGTATCCCCAGGCCCGGGCCTGGTGTCCCTGGGCTGCTCTGTGCCATCATCTGTGATGGATGCCGCCTCTCTTCCTGCCTGCCCTATTGCATTGGCATCAAAGCCTTCTGAGTGTGTGGCTTCGTATTTCAGCTTTGCCTTAGGACCATCTGTATTTCTCGGAACAGTCTAAGCTCTGCTGTCTGAAGACCTTGGCAGCCCCCACTCCTCAATCTCAGGAGTGCAGCCCATGTCGCCAGACACCCAGCGCCCAGCCTCTGCTGGTGAGATGAGACAAAGGAGACCTGTGAGCACTGGCCCAGAGATGCACAGGAAGGACCCAGAACTCAAAGGGATGGGGCTGGACCTGGTATGAGATGGCCCCAGTGGAGGGCAGATTATAAAGGCCAAAGAGCAGGGGAAGGTGGAGAGAAGAGATAACAGAGCACAGGAAGAGAAACTGAGCCAGAAAACTCTTCCTGCAAGCTGGGAGTGAAGACGGCTACGGCTCGGAAATACCCGATGGGCTCCAGGTGGCAAGACTGTGCCGTTCGCTCCAACACAGTCATAAGAAAGCTCATATCTCAAATTTGTTTAGTTGTGTTCAGGTGTTGTTGTTGTTTTCTTTCTTCCCAAATTGAGCCTGCCCTGCATAATCCCTGTGGCAGAGCACAAACCACCGCATAAGAAGCCTTTATTCTTGATGGAACAGACATCCGATTTTATCCAATGAGAACAGAGCCAGAGGTGAACTCACACGGATGCTGGTGCATGGAAAGGGCTGAGTGCACCTGTAATAACCACCTTGCTCTGAGCACCGAGGTTGTGTTGGGCACTGAGCTGTATGCTGGGCATGCAAATGACAGCTACATGCCTTCTACCCTCCAGAAGGTTCAATGCAGCAGTGAGGTCACAGCCTAAAGAATTCTAATACAGAGTCAGTGGTGATCAATAAGAGAGATTCAAAGAGCGAAGAGAGTGTGGAGAAGAGAGAGGCTCATTTCAAAGAGACTAATTGCTAAAAATCTCATCCATTGGTTTTCTCTGCGGTTTCCCTCTTCATATCCTGACCATCTTGAAGTAGAGACACATAAAACTAAGTCTTTCGTGTGAAATGCTGGTTTTATTCCTTTGAACGTGCATTACAAGTGCCACTTTGGATCCTACGAGAGCTCCGTGCTTTGAATTTGTTTCACCTAAGCTCAGTGAGTGACGGAGGCTCAGAGAAACGGGATGTCAGACAGCACTGAAGGCAGGGGAAAGAAAGCAGCTTAACTAGTTACAGTTGAATACAAGAGATTGTGAGAGAGTTTATACCTTTTAATTGGAAGAAATAAAAAGTTTCATTATTTATCAATGAGATAAAAAGATTATAGAACCTACTTTGAGCAGAAATCTCCAAATGACATGTCAACTGACAGTTCAGTCAAGATTGTAAAGATTATTTCTAAGGAATAGCTATTATACCAGATTTGTGCTTTTTACAAATAATCCGTAAGTATTTGTCTTAATGTTATGCTAATGCATAGAAATTTGCTCTACTGGTTTCCCATCAGATATGAGAATCACCTGTCAAGATGGGCAGAAGACGGGTTCAAGTGCAATAGCAGAGTGGAACTCTGTAGGTTGGACACAGGCTCATTGTCACTTACTTAGGACCATAATTGCAATTAATTGTCACACACACTAAACATTGTTGGGTTTTTTTTATGTTTAAACAGTGAACAATATAGTAGATCTTGTTTTGTGGGGGAAAAGGAGAAAGATGAAACTCTCCTCTCCTCCTGAGTGAAAAGCCACAGGTACTTTTCTAATGTGTTTTCCCTCATGCAGGAGTAGTTGCTTAAAAGTGAACTCAACCCCAGAGGTTTGTAAAACACTGTTATCCATTGATTAAGAGACATGTGCACACCTCATTCTGTTTAAAAATATGTTGCGGTGCCTGGGTGGCTCAGTCGGTTTGGTGGCCGACTTCGGCTCAGGTCATGATCTCACGGTTCATGGGTTCGAGCTTTGCGTCGGGCTCTGTGCTGACTGCCAGCTCAGAGCCTGAGCCTGTTTCAGATTCTGTGTCTCCCTCTCTCTCTGACCCTCCCCTGCTCATGCTGTCTCTCTCTCTGTGTGTGTGTGTCTCAGAAATAAATAAAAAACAGTAAAAAAATATGTAGTGAACACCATATCTGCAGACACTGTGGTAACTCCCTTTTCCCCTCCATATCATAGAGGTGTGTTGGTGTGTGTGTGTTTATATGCACGTGTGTGTGTGTGTCCCATTCATTTCCCCTTCTCTACAAAGACTCTAACTTATTAGTCTTTCTCATTTCTCAATATCTTACACATCTTTTAAGGTTTTATTTTTAAGTCACCTCTGCACCCAACATGGGGCTCAAACTCACAACCCCAAGATCAAGAGTGGCATGCTCTACCGACTGAGCCAGTCAGGCACCCCACAATATCTTACACATTTTAATATAGCAGCCAGTTAATAAGTTGGGTTTTTTTTTTAATTTTGGAGAAGACTAGACTAGAATCAAAGAGAAATGAGAATAAAGGATACTGCTTAGATTCATATTTACAACTTAGAATGTTGACCGAGTTGATAATTCCTGATCTTTCCCGTGGTTGCCCTGTCTGTTGGATTACCAGTGAAAATAGGCTGATCATTATCAAGTATATTTGTGAATGAGGAGGCAATCTGCCCTCACTGTAAAGCTACTCAAGGGCAAGACTGAGCGTTCATCGGCCAGGGAAGAGGGCCGAGGACTTCAGACTAGGGTGTACAGAGCTACCTCTCAGACACTTTCAAGACTAAATCCCATCATTCTCTCTTTAGAAAAACACAATCTCTTCAGAGTACAGGGGCAAGATTTAAAACACACAGGTACACACTGCCATCCGGCATTCTTCTGGCCAAAGAGGCCTGATTGAGATTTTTGACAAGCCTATTACTCTAACAGCCTCAAAGCCTGACCTGGTGAAAATCATTTCAAGAAGGAATAGTCCAAAACTGCTCTCTCACAAAGGCCGTCCTTCTCATGTAGAGAAATACCAGCAAAGCCCTCGCCACTTCTCCCTGCGGAAATGTTGGCCCTTCCTCCCGCCCCAAGATCCTGTCAGAAATGAGGGTTGGCCACCCCGGGGGTGGGGTGAGTCATAACATTTTACATAAAAATGCTGTCATTATTTGCCCAGTTATATTATCTGAGGAATTGAGAAATTTTGTTTATATTTTAAGATGAGCAAATGCCAAAAACACTAATTTGAATTGAATAACCTTTCCCAGTCTTAGATTAAAATGTGGAGAGACGCTATTCAAACACATCCTCCAGAACCTTCTAGATAGTGAAGAAAACGTTTATGTTCAATAGCATTTTAGCCATTAGCATTTTAGTGTCGAGCCTATTTTATTTTCATTCCTAGAAAAAGTCGTGCGTCCATGTTGTACATCAAGCCTGAAAGCCTTGCCTTCCTCTCTTCATAGACGAGATTCTACATCAGTGCCTCCACTAACTACTCCCTCTGTGGGCTGGGGCAGCTCTCTCAGCCTCAGTGTTCTCATCTGTAAAACAGAATGAAAAGTAACCTTGAAGGACGTTGTGAAAATAAAATGCGAATACCTGTGTCAATTACAACGTGGGCATGAGATTCATCCTATCGGGTGCCTCTTGTGGGCGCTGTCCAGGGCCACGGATTCCTGGGATCTACCGTGTGGCATCCACCTGCGGTCAGCAGAGGGCATGCCCTTCCCGACCAGACCCTCTCCCCAGAGCCAGAGTCAGAGCAGTGGTTCTCAACTCTGGCGTCACCAAATAGGAAGGTATCTGCTGCCACCTGAGACTCCAAAGTGGAGCCCAGTGCTCCCCTCCAGGGGATTCTGATATTAGCCAAGTTTGAGAGCCACTGTCCTCCTGGGATCATTCTCGAGAGATCACTCTTCCCCATGGTCACCGAATTCCTTCAGTTCCTTTACACCTTCTCCTAACTCACCTCCAGCATCCCTCCAGCAGACTGGTTGTCCATGAGTTGCTGCAGCAATTCTCTTTCTGGACCAAATCCTAACCATGGGTAGGAGAGGAAGAACGTATTCTCAGGTGGTGGGGTCAGTAAAAGCACCCCAGAGATTCACCCTTGACTGGGCTTTTCTCATGTCTTTTGTAGAGGTAAAAGATCTCTCTGCTTTCCAGCTGCCTGTTCTCTGACATCTGCCCTTCTGTGCTTGTGCTGAGACAGGAAGGAGCTTGGGCCGCGCCTGCCTATAAACGGTGCCATGCACATCCCAATGACCAAATTTTCACAGAAACCCCTACCTAGGCTCTTAGAATAAATTTCTAGAAGTTTACTTCTGGTAGGGCCAAGGTAGGTATATATTTGAGACAAGGGAAATTAGACAGTAGATATTAGATATATATAGAACCTAAGATATTTCGGTAAGTCAGAAGTTCTGTCTTTGAAAAACACTCTTTCAAATGTCTCAAAGAAGAAGCCTTTGAATCACAGAGCTTCTGATTCCCTTGCCAGCTGTCAATGAAGTCAGCCTTAAAGACTTTCCGAGAGTCTCCATCCTCCACAGTCACGGGACCATCACAGATGACGCGTTCACGATTCTGCGTCTCCATTTCACACGTTACAAGGCAGATACCTGTGACTTGCCCATTTCTAGGATGCATTTGTGGAAACTGTCCCTCTTCGTTAAATTTGTGTTCTTGGTAAACATTCTGGAGATGCGCATGGGAGCATAGGAGAAGGTTCCTTTGGGGCCCACAGAGGAGGTAGCTGACTGCGCCCTTTTGCTTTGCAGGAATGTTAGTTCAGCCGGAGAGGAGGCCCGCAGGAGGATGCGGGAATGTGATGGGCTCACAGATGCGCTGCTCTACGTGATCCAGTCTGCACTGGGGAGCAGTGAGATCGACAGCAAGGTTTGTTCTGTTTGCATAGATTAAACATCTCAGTGAATAAAGATGCCCAAGGGACTAAGCAATGGCTAACAACAACGGAGAGCTAATGCTGTGTTTAATACCTTCACTGTGAAATCTATCTTGGTCTCCCCGTAGGAATCCTACATTTTCTCGATGGCTTCTAATCCTATCCTAGAACTAGACAGTTAAGTCTCAATAACTAATAAATTAAAATGTGGATTGTTTTAAATTACTCAAACCAGATGAGTGTATAAACTTTTACATACTACATTATCCACAAGCTTCCAGTTTTATTTTTTTAACCTGCTTTTAAAAGAAAAGACATATTAAAACTACCTGAACTTTGAATATTCTTACAAGTTAGCTTTTTACAAATGTCAGTTCTTCAAATGCCATTTTAAAAGTGCCTAATGAAGGGCCACCTGGGTGGCTCAGACAGTTAAATGTCAGGCTTTGGCTCAGGTCATGATCTCACAGTTTGTGGGTTCAAGCCCTGTGTTAGGCTCTGTGCTGACAGCTCAGAGCCTGGAGCCTGCCTCAGATTCTGTGTCTCCCTCTCTCTTTGCCGCTCCCCCACCCACATCCACTCTGTCTCTCTATCTCTCTCAGAAATAAATAAACATTAATTTTTTTAAATTTTCTAAAAAACTGCCCAATAAAGATATGTAACTGCCTTAAAAATGCTAAATAAATGAGGCTGCTGGTATGTCCATCATCAGAGTCTCTTCAGTGTTTGAGTTCACAAACCAAAATAGAATCGGGTGGGCTTTTCCAATGTGGGAGGTATTTTGTTTTGCCTCAGTTTGTCTTTTGATTAGTTTCAATTCATTCTAAATGTAAAATTATAAAGTAATAGTGTCCTGATATAAGCACAGACTCTACTAATGCTTTTAAGGTAATCCATGTGATAAATGGGAGACCTTAACACATTTAAGAATTTCTCAGGAGCCACACCATGGATATTTTGAGCCAAATAATTCAGTGTTTGGGGGCTGTCCTGGGCATCATAGGACGTTGAGCAGCATCCCTAGGCTCTACCTGCTACATGCTAACAACACCTCCCTTCATAGCTGGGACAAACCAAAATGTCCCCAAGACATCACCAGGTGTCCCATACAGGAAGCAAAATTGGTTCTGGTTGTAAACCACAGCCTTAATCCCATGGTTTTTAATGCCCACTCTTCATTAGAATGAAGACTGTTCAGTAAGTACACGTGCCTAGACCCCATCACAGCCCTCTGGCTCTGAATGTCTACCTCTGGTCTCAGCTTTTTGTTCCTTAGAAGTTCATCAGGTGATTTGATGTGTCTTAGACTGAGAACCTATCTTACGAGACACAGCTGTGAAAAGGACTCTCATCAGGAATATGATGTAATGTAATTTAGTTGTAAAATCACATAAAGCACAAGTAAGAGTGGTTTGACCCCTTTAGTTACCAGCTGGCATGGGAAATGACCTGGTTAGCGGTTTTCAACCTTGAATGCACAGAGGAGCGGCCGAGAAATGTAGAAAATTGCTGATACCTGGGCCCTTCTCCCTATAGTGGTGGATGCGTGGTATCTTCTGGGATCCCAATCCTTTGAGTTCTAGTTTACTGCAGTTCCAAACACAGTTTGTCATCTGGTCACCGCCACCGAGTTACGCTTGCATCCATCAGCGTACTCTGAAGTGTTCATCAATTTCGAAATGGAAGACGATGTACTGTAGACGCAATCGGCCCCTCTTGTGAACACTGTTAATGGCCATTTTAGAACTTTTAACATCATTGACAGGAAAATGAAGTCCCTAAAAGAGTGACCAGTCAAGATGTCTTGAGTATTTACTCAAGATGTGTCTTAACACA
The DNA here is from genome assembly GCF_008692635.1 of Crocuta crocuta. NCBI lineage: Eukaryota > Metazoa > Chordata > Mammalia > Carnivora > Hyaenidae > Crocuta > Crocuta crocuta. The sequence continues at coordinate 3,136,922 of NW_027551559.1, forward strand.
ATAGGAGATTTTTAAACGAGCTGCCAAAGGAAATTCACTAAGGCTTCAGTGCAGAGCAGGAAAGACTACGGCATCGGGATGCTGAGCCTCTTACTGTAAGGGATGCCACAAGAGCTTTAATATAGTCCAGGCCTTGCGGTTGAAAATGAAATGAGATTCAACAGACCCTTGACTCGGGCAGCTGCCCATGCTGACACTGGTGGGAAGGTAGCCTCCAGCAGCATCCCCCTGCCCCCAAAGTGCTGTGAGGCCCCTGCTAGGTCACTAGACTCCTGGGACACACTGGAGATCACCTCTTTTAATGTCCATGTTCTGTCCACGTTCTCTTCAAAAGAGGAACCCAGAATCCCTGAGAGTGTTGAAGGCAGAATCATAAGACACGGCTATTTCTGATGCAGCAGCTAGAGCACTAAGCTTGGGTAGATTTGCCTCCACCGTCCTGCTGATTATAGAATTGTACCCGGGCGCCCCGGCTTCATGACAATGAGTATCGTCATAGCTTCTGAAAGGATCCGACGCCACAAGTTACTGAGCAGTGTTTTGCCAGCCAGAGCGTGCCGGAGAGTTTTAACGGATCATTCTCCCAGACTTTGCCACTCAGCCCTCTGCCTGGTCACCGCTGAGCTTTCACAGTGACAGGCTAGAGGAGGGAATTGAGTGCACGTTCCCTTTAAGGCCGGCACAGCTAATGGAATCCAAGAACCTGAAATCCACGCAAGCTCTCAGCTCGGCTGCTGTGATTGGGACAGTTTGTTGAATGGCTAACATATGGTAGAGTATTCTATAGACAACTTGAAAATTGGCCCTTTCTCAAAGAAAGAATGACCCTGGTGACCAAGAGGAGCTGCTGAAAGCACTATTGACAGCATTTCATGTCAGAAGCAGAGCCACCAGCTGCCACATGCCTTCTGCTGATGTCCCAAAGAAGGACAGTGGCTGCTCTTTTTTCCGTCCCCTTTCCCCTGCTTTCGAGAAAAGAGCTTGAATGGGTGACCCTCCCATACCAAGCTGAGCTAGAGAGGCGAGTCCAGCCCCTGGGACTCCTTCACTCCTTCTTTTCCTCTGCACCCCCCGCCCCTCCACCAACCCCGCCTTCTCTCCCCCTCCGGCTTCTCCCAAATCCTCCTCCAGCCACAGGTAGATCATAAAGCAGATCTCGAAACTGTGGCTGTGTTCCCCAGTAGTCATTTGTTAACCAGCAGCACGGAGATGCCCCCGGGGAAGATGAACAGCAGGATGAGAAAGAAGTTGATTCTCCCAAGTCTTTGATGTAAGAAGAAATCAGTTTGAGCTGATTTAAAAATCGTTCTGACTTATGCCATAACATTTCCCTTTCAGGGAGAGACTTTTCTCTCTTTCATGCATCGTCCTGTGTTTACCTGCTTTCATGACGGTTCCTTTTTTTTTTTTTTTTTTTTTTGTTGGGGGTTTTTTAAAATAAAAAAACAAGT
>NW_027551559.1:3138396-3145801 GCF_008692635.1 Crocuta crocuta
TTTTGAGGCTGTGAGGATGCTTGAAATAGAAAAGCAAGTTGACTCAAAGCCTGTGGGATTAGCAGCCATGAAACCTTGCAAAGCTGACAAGAAAGGTCTGGAATGGAGCAAAGGCTCCAGAGATATATCCTGAAAACCGGTTTTCCTGGTTGATTGTCACACACCTGGTCAGGTCAATGACGCGTGCTGCCTTTTACCGGATCCCTGTCGTGGGAGGGGAGCACCCAGTCCCGCCCTCCCAGGCTGGGCCCAGGGCTAGGAACAGTAGTGCAATCTGCCGTGAGTCCCCAACAGCTGCAGGTCTCATCTGTGAAATGGAACCACGTTCCCTGCCATGAATGCTGGTGCACAGAGCAGGTGCCCGAGAAGCCATAGCCAGAGAGGCGTGCTTCTAAAAATAAATCTTAGCTCAGTTCAGTGTTTTTTCCCACCATTATTTTTTTTTTAATTGGGTGTATTTTTCCTCTTCCCACTGCTCATCAAATCTGGAACAAATGTGAAAAAGTTGATGCAATGGACTGAATGTACGTGTCCTCCCAAACTCGTGTGCGCTGGTACTAATCTCCAGCGTGATGATATTTGGCAGGAAGGGTCTTTGGTAGGAAATGGAAGCACAGAGAGATTAAGCACTTTGCCCGAGGTCACACAGCCTGAGACATGGCAGTGCCAGGACTCAGACTTACACTGGCTGGCTCTAGGTCCCATGCTCTGGACTTCCGGGAGGTGCTATGTGCACCGTTGTTCACGGCATGAACACTCGTGTAGCATTTTCCCTGCGCAGGCTCTCTCCTCAGCACATGCACACTGGGTTGGTTTCCCATCGCTGCCGAAAGAAATCACATCACCATGAACACGGTGGCTGGAAACAACACATATTTATTCTCTTACCGTTTCACAGTCCGGGAGTCCCAACTGGGTCTTGTTGGGCTAAAATAAAAGTGTCACTAGGGCTGCATGCATTCCTTCCGGAGGCGCAGGGGAGAGTCCATTTCCTCATCTTTTCCAGCTCCTAGAGGTGCCCACAATTCCCTTGCCAGCGGCCCCTTCCTCCATTTTCACAGCCTTTTCACACCACTTCACTCCACCTCCTCTGCACCCTCTCTCACTTATAGGACCCTCATGGTTCCGTGGGCCCCCTGGGAAAATCCAGGACCATCTCCCTGATAGTCAGCTGACTAGCAGCCTTAATGCTGTCTGCAGCCTCCATTCCCCTTGGCCTCGTAACCTCACAAATTCAGAACTTCCAGAGATGAATGGGAACCTCTTGGCAGGCGAGGCCTTCTGCCTACCGCACATACATACTCGAGCTCACCTGATCCACACAGCAAGCGAAGACGTGGGTACTGTACGACCATCTCCCGGAAGAGATTATTGAGTCAGAGAGATGTTGGGTGTACTGTCCTAGTCACACAGCCAGCAGACACCAAGGGCCCTAAGGTGCTCAGCCACGCAACACGTGTCCTCCAGCCCTGTTGAACGGCCAAGCCAAGAAAACAGGAGCACCAGTCACCTCAAAACAAGTCAGTAGCATGGAAATATGTGTATCCCCAGGTGATCCCACACATGGCTTGCCTAGGACCCCCCAGCTTTATATCTCCTACCTCATTTTAGTGCCAGAAAGTGCTCTGGTTGGTGGCAAATAGTAGTGTCTCCCTCCCAAGGCTGATGGAGATGTGAGTATCCATGTTCTCGGTGAATCTGAGCCCTGGTCCCCAGACGGGAGTGGTCTGGGAGTGGGCCACCATCCAAGGCCTCTGGATTCTTCCCCACTCACTGGCGAACTTCAATCAACATTGACAGCTGCTTATGTAACCATAAGAGACTCTTAAATATAGAGAGCAAACTGAGAGTTGATGGGGAGGGGGGTGGCGGCAGGGAAAATGGGTGATGGGCACTGAGGAGGGCACTTGTTGGGATGAGCACTGGGTGTTGTGTGTAAGCGATGAATCACGGGAATCTACTCCCAAAGCCAAGACTACACGGTATGTTAGCTAACTTGACAGTAACAGACACACACATACACACACACACACACACACACACACACCCCACACCATACAATGACAGCTGCTTATAAAAGGAACAACTTGGGAGAAGAAAAGATTTTAAGACCTTCTCAGGCTTCTCTGAATTCCTTCCACTGTGGCCTTCAAGAGAGCTTTTGGGAGCCAACAGCTAAATGCATCCAGAATCAGGGGTGTGGAAATGACTTGCTTTTCTGGGCAGAAGAATGCTCTTTGGTTTTTATTCATTCCTCCTTTGTTTCCTTTCCTTTCCTTTCTTTTCTTTCTTTTTTTTTTTCGTTTCTTTTTTTTCGTTTTGTTGTGGGTGCTCCAGACCGTTGAAAACTGTGTGTGCATCTTAAGGAACCTGTCCTACCGACTAGCAGCAGAAACGTCTCAGGGACAGCACATGGGCACGGACGAGCTGGACGGGCTGCTTTGTGGTGAGGCCAACGGCAAGGACACGGAAAGTTCCGGGTGCTGGGGCAAGAAGAAGAAGAAAAAGAAATCCCAGGATCAGGTAATGAGGGCAACTCTGCAGCTGCACACAATTATCCCCTTCCTAATTACAGCATTAATATTTCTTCTGCATATACAGGTACGGGGCTCTGTACTTCCAACGCATGCTAAAATCACTAACCCATCTGCATGGTATTTCCGTGGGAGTCTGACAGGGGAGCATCCAGTGACTTGCCCCACCTCCTGCAGCCCAGTCAAAATAAGAACTTTGCAAAAGAGAGTCACATGAGTCCTGGGCAGGCTCTAAGGTACCAGCTTATAGAGTCCGACCCTGGCACGGAATCTTCCATGTGTTGATTTGCACACTGATGGAGGTCCTTGCCAGGGACAGGAGGGGTGCTCTGTCGGTGCTCCCCGGACATACTGTAGGTATGATCTAGAAAGAGAAGCTAAGTAGAAATCCACAAAAAACCCAACACATATTTTACTGCATGTTTTGAAACATTTCGATATGTGATCTTGCATTTATTGTGAGAAATGGGGGCTCCAATTCACAGTTCTCCAACAGAATCACATTGGAAGCTTGGCCTTGGGGGACAATTCTGTCCAGCTGGAGAGGTGTCTTCATAATGATGGACTTTTGGGGCGCCTGGGTGGCTCAGTCAGTTGAGCATCTGACTTCGGCTCAGGTTGTGATCTCGCGGTTCATGGGTTCGAGCCCCGTGTCAGGCTCCATGCTGACAGCTCAGAGCCTGGAGCCTGCTTCAGATTCTGTGTCTCCTTCTCTCTCTGCCCTTCCCTGCTCACATGCTGTGTCTCCATCTCTCTTAAAAATAAATAAACATTGGGGCACCTGGGCAGCTCAGTTGGTTAAGCGTCCGACTTCGGCTCAGGTCATGATCTCACGGTACATGGGTTCAAGCCCCGCGTCGGGCTCTGTGCTGACAGCTAGCTCAGAGCCTGGAGCCTGCTTCAGATTCTGTATCTCCCTCTCTCTCTGACCCTCCCTTGCTCACGTTGTCTCTCTGTCTCTCAGAAATAAATACAAAATTTTAAAAATAAATAAATAAATAAATGCTTAAAAAATTCAAAATGATGGACTTTACCTTGAGCAGTTGTCAGTCGGCTGCCTGCCCTGAAGTAATGGCCACTAGACAGCCACTCTTGGCCTTGGTGGAATCAAGATAGTCTCCAGCCCTTTCCTTCCGGAGCCTCTGGGCGGCGCAACCCTCACCCATCGGGCCCCGCGGGGGAAGGAGTAGTGTTGAGTCATGGCTGCTGGCCAGAAACCCCTACTACTGAGGTTTCTTCATCTCTCCTGGACACTGTGATCATGCGTCCAGTCTTCCTCTGGACACCGTGGTCATGCATGCAGCCTCCCCTGGACAGTGCGATCATGTGTCCAGACTTCCCCAGACAGTGTGATCATGCGTCCAGCCTTCCCTGGACACTGCGGTCAAATCCCAGCTGCTAACGGCCATAAAGACCCAAGGTCTGCCTGTCTTCAGGAGAGAACAACTGAGAAAGCAGGGACAGAACACCCAACTGTCTCTCTTAGCAGGTTTTAATTCAAATTAAATATGCAAAAGTATCTGTGTAGATCACAGCCCATCATTTTTTAAAGTATCTTCAAAATCATTTTGCTTTGAGTAAGGATTATAGGAGCTAGTTTGTTTGGAATAAGGATCCATGGGAATGCATTCTTAAATAGAATTCCTAAATTTAACTTGAATGCATCGGTGTTCACATTTTCTAGGCTCTAGTCCTCTTGCTGTTTATGGCCCCTGAGAGCTGCTCCAGGCACATCTACAGCTTCTAGATCTGTATCTTCTAGCATAAACACACCTACAACTTAAAAGGCACATGCTGCTTGCCTTTTTGATGGAGATCTTCCACTCTGAGAAGCTCCCAACCCTGCATTCTCTCCTGTTGTGGCTCAGTGCTCTGTGTCCGCTTCTTCCTGAATTGCAGGAGCCTTTTAAGAGGATTATTAAGCCATAGTTCTTAAAAATTCCCCGCAGGGGAATGTAGTGGTTAGCTAGCAGGTGTTTATTGAGCACCTACTCTGTGCCAGGAATTATGCCAAATTATGTCAGATACCTCAGTTTTCCTGCCCAGTACTGAAGGCGGCCAGACCATGATGCTTCTGAACCTTTTCAATATCATATAAACTAAACGTGGCCTAACAAAGGTATAATGGGTCCTTCTCATGGTTTCCTCCTGCACAACTGTGTATCACGGGGTCCCGTCACTTAACTGCTTTACCCTGGAAAGTGAATGAGCATAATAAAGGCTGAGAAGAACAGCATCTGGGCAGGAATGTGGTGCTTGCCAATCTGTCAGGTGATGATAATCCCCCAGGCCTTACCCACCACCACAGACCCAGAACCTCCTGGATGGGCCCAGGCAACTTTGGAAGGTACATTTGGGAAATTGTATTAACGCATGAGCCTTGGTTTAAAAAAACAAAAAACAAAAACAATCAAAAAAACTCTTTGAATTCACTAAGATTGAATTCACTGTGATTTTAAGGTTTTCTCTCCAGTCTGTTTTTGGATTCTAAAGTGCATCCTTCTGGGGCACCTGCGTGGCTCAGTCGGTTGAGCGACTGACTTTGGCTCAGATCTCGTGGGTTCAAGCCCCACATCAGGCTCCGTGCTAACAGCTCAGAGCCTGGGGCTGCTTCAGATTCTGTCTCTGTCTCCCCCACTTGTTCTCTCTCTCTCTCTCTCTCAAAAATAAGGTATAAAATTAAAAAAATTTAAAGTGCATCCTTCTGATGGTCCCTGTATCTGTCACTGGTGTCCCATTAGTAAGAGTCACCCCCAAACCCTGAACCCTTTTTCCAACACTGCCAATGTGTGTTCACGTGGCTTGAAGCCTTTGAAGTGACAGGTGACATTAGGTATTGATTGGGTCTGGAGAGATCAAGAGTCAGAAGAAAATATTCATGGGCTTTACCCCCAAACGCATCCCTCCTTTCAAGCTGTGAGCTGCTGCCATGGATCCTTATGATGAGCAATTTCCTACCTAAGACTGTTGTACTTCCAACCATATTTTATGACACCAATGAACCATTTTCTAAGTTGCATAAGACAAAGAGATTAAAGCACTTTTATCATTTTTGCCAAAAGTCTAAGTGAAAATTTATAAGGGTCATTTGTCCCGTCTTTTTCTTACAATATTTTCAAGGAGACGAAAAGGATTTCTTTAAGAAAGTTTTGCCGAAACAGCCATGTTAGAATACGGAACATCGTTGCTTACAAAGAAACGCCAAAGTCATGGTTTCAGCCAAGTGATAGTTTTGTAAAAGACTTGGAACTGTGCTGTAACATAATAAAAATAGCTTATGAAACATTTCAGCGAGGGTGTAAACGGATAATACTTATGCTTGTTTCAAAGTCATTTAGGATGTTTTGTCAAGTTCAGTACATTTAAAAACAGTCAAAAGTAAAAGCCCTCTTGCATTTAAAACCGATGGAAGGCAGGCACAGCTGAAAGGTTTGGGGATGGGGNAAAAATAAGGTACAAAATTAAAAAAATTTAAAGTGCATCCTTCTGATGGTCCCTGTATCTGTCACTGGTGTCCCATTAGTAAGAGTCACCCCCAAACCCTGAACCCTTTTTCCAACACTGCCAATGTGTGTTCACGTGGCTTGAAGCCTTTGAAGTGACAGGTGACATTAGGTATTGATTGGGTCTGGAGAGATCAAGAGTCAGAAGAAAATATTCATGGGCTTTACCCCCAAACGCATCCCTCCTTTCAAGCTGTGAGCTGCTGCCATGGATCCTTATGATGAGCAATTTCCTACCTAAGACTGTTGTACTTCCAACCATATTTTATGACACCAATGAACCATTTTCTAAGTTGCATAAGACAAAGAGATTAAAGCACTTTTATCATTTTTGCCAAAAGTCTAAGTGAAAATTTATAAGGGTCATTTGTCCCGTCTTTTTCTTACAATATTTTCAAGGAGACGAAAAGGATTTCTTTAAGAAAGTTTTGCCGAAACAGCCATGTTAGAATACGGAACATCGTTGCTTACAAAGAAACGCCAAAGTCATGGTTTCAGCCAAGTGATAGTTTTGTAAAAGACTTGGAACTGTGCTGTAACATAATAAAAATAGCTTATGAAACATTTCAGCGAGGGTGTAAACGGATAATACTTATGCTTGTTTCAAAGTCATTTAGGATGTTTTGTCAAGTTCAGTACATTTAAAAACAGTCAAAAGTAAAAGCCCTCTTGCATTTAAAACCGATGGAAGGCAGGCACAGCTGAAAGGTTTGGGGATGGGGAGGAGAGCATCCGCACGGGCAGGAAGAAGAGGGACCGGAAGGCGCCCTCAGATCCAGTTGACCTCCCAGCCTGTTGACTGGTCCCCAGGAGAGAACTGAGTCTAGATGGCGCCACCTGCTGGGGAGGATGGGCATTTGCGCCAGCCTGGCTCTCAACGCTGAAACCTTGCTTCATCTTGAGGAATGTGCTTTGCCCTTGGGGAAAGCAGGAATTTGAAATTCCAAATCATCTAAAGGAATGACATGCCAGCTGCCTCCAGTGAGAGAGGGAACCAAGGCCCTAATTCATCGCTGTTAACTGGTTGCAGCAAGGTGAGAAGTGGAAATGTCCCCAGCCCTGTCTAGGACAAAGCATCCCTATCTTTGTGAACACCAGAACAGAAGGTTACCTTCAGAGCCTGCACACTGGCTTCACTCATCTGGAAGCTCCTGGAAAGTTCTAGGTTTACAGCTTTAAAGATTGTCAGATATCCATTCTCTGGCATCTGTTGCTCATAAAGTCAGGTTTTCGAAGAATATGCAGTGATGAGACAGCATATATAATACAAAGTGAAGAAAAATAATATAAAAATGGGAGTGTACGTAGGTATACATATGATGTTGATAAAGCCTGGCCAGTTTTGCTAAATGTGCGTCACATGCAAAT
>NW_027551559.1:3145824-3220345 GCF_008692635.1 Crocuta crocuta
TGCAAATATAATATATATATATATATTTATATATATATATATTTATTTATATATAAAATATATATACACAAATATATACATATTTGTATTTGTATATATATGTATGTGTTTCTAGGGAAAGTACAGTAACATCAAGCACAGAGGCTACTGACCGTTCTGTACTTTTGTATTTACAAATTTTCTAACGGGCAGTACATTTATAATCTTTTCAAATACCATTTAGAAAATAATATTTTCAAAAGCATAGGTGATTAAGTCAACATTTGCTTATAAGAATGTATTTGTTTTCTTTCTTAAATTTAAGATACCAGAGAAAAAAGTTTGTCTAATCCACAACGGAGAATTCCCAGGACAGAGGAGCCAGAGCTTTTAGGAGGAAGCCAAAGTGATAAAAATCATAATTGGTTTAATGATTGCCTCTGGAGCTTTGCTATATCCCAGAATTTTATGTTGATCTTGCCTTTGGCGTTGTTATTCTCTGCCTTAGGAAAATGCTTTGACACTATGAAGGTCAGATTTAGTGATCATAGAAAATCTCAGAAACTTTATCCCTCAGATACTTAATTGAAATAATTCAAGAAGACGTAGGATACAAAGATATGCTTCATTCATGCTCTTATTTCAAGAAGTGGCTGCTGTTGAATCATACTGGAACCATCATACTATAAGTCCCTGTGTGTAGAAGTATTTAACATTTCTGGGCATCATATTCTGGTCCAAAAGGGCTTTGCAAACTTATTAATTTCTGACTCCGTGTTTGGTGCCTGTCGCCAGATTATAAGAAATTACTGTCTCTCTAGCCCTTTTCGGAAAGAATCCCACCTCCACCCCACCAAACAGTCTACACGTCACGTGCCCAAAGGCACATGCCACCTGAGGGGCTCTGCCATCTTCCAGCAGAGCTCTGTGCCAGCAGGCAGGATGGGGCGGGGCTGGCAATCTGAAGATTGGGACCCCGGGAAATGCAAGTAGACAAAATCGGTGTATTTACTTTCCCACCTTTTGGAGAAAAAAGTATCTTTTGTTTTTCAATTTGGGAGATGGCCAAGGTTCCTGGGGTGCTGTCCAGGGATTGGTGGAACTCAAAAAATGGACTTGAGGTAACAGGATACCGCTGGCTGCTGGCCAGAGCAGACCTGAGCCTTCAGGACCCCACTCAGTGTGAACTTGACCATGCAGAGAAACCACTGAGGGAAACAAACAAACAGACAAAACCCCAATAAACAAAAAATCAAGACAAGCAAGATGCCCTCAAAACTTCTCTTTTCTGGGACGCCTGGGTGGCTTAGCCGGTTAAGCGTCCGACTTTCACTTAGGTCATGATCTCGCGGTTCGTGGGTTCGAGCCCCGCGTCGGGCTCTGTGCTGACTGCCAGCTCAGAGCCTGGAGCCTGTTTCAGTCTGTGACTCCCTCTCTCTCTGACCCTCCCCGGCTCACCTTGTCTCTCTCTCTCTCTCTCTCTCTCCTAGAAATAAATAAATCACTTAAAAAAAAAACTTCTCTTTTCTGTTTGAATATCCCTTGTGAATGTTTTAATTCACGTGGATATATATGTTTTAATTCACATGGGTATATATGTATCCACGGGGGTGACAACTTAAACCTCTCAATTCAAAGATGATTCTGAGCCTCTGTTCTCATGTGGCAGACTTTCTGTCTCCCGATCATCTTTGTTTCACGGGTTAGTGAGCTGTGGTCAATTTAAAAGTATTACTGCTCCTTTTCACCTTTCTTACACTGCGGTTGCCAAATGCCTGGACGAGGAGGAAGTTTCACTGATGATGTCACCACGCTGTTTTATAAACCAAAGCAATAGTAACTGGAATCTGTGTAAAACCTTTAATGCCTCTTTTTGTTCCCTGTGATGATGGACATGTGTTTTTTTTCTTTAATGTTTTTTATTTATTTCTAGGAGAGAGAGAGAGAGAGAGACAGTGTGAGCAGGGGAGGGTCAGAGAGAGAGGGAGTCACAGGCTGAAACAGGCTCCAGGCTCTGAGCTGGCAGTCAGCACAGAGCCCGACGCGGGGCTCGAACCCATGAACCGCGAGATCATGACCCAAGCGAAAGTCGGACACTTAACCGACTAAGCCACCCAGGCTCCCCAATGATGGACATGTCTTGGCAGAGCCTTCAAGGTCTCCCACCTGCCCGTCCTTGGTCCCACAAGCCAGCCTGTAGCCTTTTGCACAAGCTCTCCGCTGTCCAGTCTTCCCCTCCGTTTCATCCGCTACTTGGACAACTGTCCTTCAAGGTCGAATAAAAACATCACTTCCAGCCTTTCAGGACTTCTTCCAAGTAAAAAGTTACTCATCTTCTAATGTACTTGCACATGGCTTTATTTAAACTTGCCCCCTGGTGCCAATCACGTCATGAGTTACGTACAGGAGTCGACTCCCATAGAGTGGATCTGCTGAGGCGGGGGGTGGGTTGGGTCTGGTTTCTGTCCATTTCTATCCCAACACCCAGAACCAGCGATACCGAGGGAGGCTCAGCCTGGGGTCCGCAGCAGCCTCTACCCCTCATTTAGAGTAAACGTTCAAAGCTGTGACTTGCCAGTCGCACCCATTTCTTTCTTGGTGACACTTTGGCTCCAGGAGCCACTGGGAGCCAAGAGTATTCCATAGACCTTCTCTCTCCGTTTTCGGTTCAAATTGCTCTCTGGCTTCTCATGACAGTGCTGTATTTTGTTACCTTAGTCACCATTCTGAATCTTCAGGGACCACCAAACTTAACAACCATTGTGTGTCATGATAATCATCTAAAAACTTAGGATTCATGTCAACCAATGGGTATAGGTGGGTCTCAAAGTATCCTTGGAGAAGCAATACTTTTGCTCATGCCAGACTAACCGATGCTTTGTTCTGAAGGTGTTGACATGTGACTACAGACATGATATTAGACGTCATGAAATCCCATCACCTGAAAGGTTTGCTGGCATTTTCAGGACTTTGTATCTAGTATCACTTCTCTGTGAGCATAACACATTGCCCACTACATCCTCCGGATGTTACTGGCCCAGAAATGAGACCCCGACACTAAATAGTGGTCAGTATCCCAAAGCACACAAACAAATTTCACTGCTAGTTTAAATCACATTGGAGATTTGAATTTTAAATGTTTCTCCGTATATTGGACAAAATGGATGTCAATTATAAACAGATATAAATATACCTGTATACACATGCACCCATAACATGTAAATTATATAGGAATAAAATAGCAATAAGCTACAAGATGAACGTAGCACAAACACCCCGACCTCCCCCAACCCCTCCTAGATGGAGCTGTGATTGGAATTTATAACAGGCATATATCCTTTCAAAACTTCTTCTATCCATATTTATGCACAGCTTTGTTTAACTCTTCAAAATACAGTTTTAACTACATTGCCTGAGTATGAGTCAGGCCACAGGTCAGACAGCCAAACTTGTAGAGTTTATAGGCGTCCTTAGAGTTTGTAAGTGTCTTGAGAATAGATAAGTGTCCTTCCCACTAATGTGGAGGTCGATGCTGCTGGCCGCCCTGATCTGCAGTCTTCAGAGGCTCTTAGATCTATCATGTTCTTCTCTTTCGGATAATTCCTCCTCCTCATGGTCCAAGGTCATGTCCACCGTCCAGGAGCATACATCACTCCTCCTCACCCCCTCTTTGGTCTGCACTGGGTCACATTAAAACCCAAAGTACAAGGTAGATGGGAAGTGTAATAGATTTGTGAGGCAGCCATGACCCTCAGGCATTCTTTTAACTAAGGAAAAGGGGGTGTAGTGGCATGCTTAAGGGGGGGCAGCAAGAGCTTTCTGTCCCCATGAGGAGGAATATTTTATCACAGAAATTGTATAGAGTTACCTGAATGTGGTAATAGAAAGTTCCTTTTCATTCATTTCTTGGATTGCAATTTCTCTGCAGAGGGTGCAGCCCCTGGTTACCTGCACTGGGGGGCTGCACTCACCACCACCACCACCCCCGGGCACACCGCGGAGGAGAGGAGGTGTGGACGCAGCACACACTTTGTCTCATGCTGCGCACTGTCGTACAGTAGTTTATCGCTCGACGCAGCGTGACCTCTTCCCTTGCTGGCAAATAGTCACTAGCAGAGTGTAGAAAGTTTGCCAAGAACTCTGCAGTGGGAACACACCTATAACCACATGTGGTGTGTGAACCCGTGTGTTCGTGGCGTTGGAACTGATCCCTGTGATCGGGAAATCGGGCTGCTTCCAAATTTTAACTAGCGTGAACTGTGATAAACTTGTGCAGTGAAACCTCGCCTCACACCCTTCATCACTTTTCAGGGATTAATCCTTAAAAGCGACATATCAAGACCAAATGAATGTTTTCAAAGCTTGGGATACAGAAGCCGGAATTTGTCTTAGCCGCTCTGGATGGCAGTGACAGTTGAGGCACGTTTGGATTTGGTTTATTGACACAGATGGATCTGCCCCTCGTGACATTCCTGATGCTTTTAAGTTCTCATTTCAGAATAACCCGGCTTGCCTTTTATTCTCCCAGTTTTCATTTTATTAGGAAGCCATACTTGTGCTGCCTAATGTCACTTCTGTAGGACCATCTGCATATTTTAGCTGCTGCCTCCTCCTCCCGGCCGGTTCCCGCTCGGTCTCACTGTCCCTTCACCTCGCCATATGCCAGGAGCTTGGTGACTCAAGACATGCTATTTCAAAGCAACACGTCGCATGAGCCCACAGAATCACGGCTGTGCCTTTCTATGCAGTGGCTCCCCTTTGTCACCGCCCATGAACGAAGGAGATTCTCCTTCTGCTTCTGCGCCTCCTGCATGAACTTGAGCCCATCGCCTAGAAATGGGGTTCCTCTGCTCTTAGGGAGTTTGCAGGCTTAAATCTCTGAATCAGGCTTCTCCTTTACTTTCCTTATTGACATTTGGCCATTCAGTACTCCATGCCATGAACAAGTGCCCTGTTATATACTCCTAGATCAGGGCTCCTCAGCCTTGCCACTCTTGACATTTTGAGCCAGATAATTCTCTGTTCTGGGGGCTGTCCTGGGCATTGTAGGATTTCATCAGCATTCCCGGCCTTTGCCCAACAGATGCCAATATTATCCCCTCCCCTAGTGGTGACAACCAGCAGTGTCTCCAGACATTGCCAATCATCCCCTTGGATGATACAATCCCTTCGGTTGAGAATCATTGTATTAGACTCTCTTTCAGGAATATATCACCAAAGATGGGGCGCCTGGGTGGCTTNACAAAGAAGACCACAGGATTATCTGAGGCAGATTCACATGTCAAGGACAGAGCCCCTTTCAATGGAAGGTAATGGAAAAAACAAAAGGGAGGTAATGGAGAGGTTCGTGGCCCAGGTCTTCCTAGATGTGCATGAGAAGTTAGGAGCAGAGAGAATTTAGAGGGATGGTGTTCTGGTTGGTTCCATCACAATGACTTGGAGAAAGCGCAGACAAGCCTGGTGATGTGGTTCAGCCTTGATAACTCGAGTCTGTGGGGTACAGCACAGTGGTGTCATCATGTCAGTCTCTAGAGCGGGGCAGTGCCTCCCTCCCACCTCCTCCTAAGGGATGTGTGCCCCATGGATCCATGCCGACAGAGATGAATCAGCAAGGCTGTCTAGCCCTGAATCTCTTTTATCCTGATCCTCGATTCAGAAAATGATCCTGCCTCTTTAACATAGGTTTCTAATCTCTCAAATGTAAACACCTTTGTATCTTCAAGGAGAGCCTAGAGAAAATGTGTGCCACATAAGTACAGCTCCTTGACCACCACCTCTGTCCCCTTTTTGCATGGACTCAGCCCCCCTGTAACCTAGGTCCTCTGAACAGTGGCCAGGGGAGTTCACACACCTGAGCCGCCATCTTCTTCAAAATTCCCAAGAGTCAACAAGAGAATCATCTCACTCCTGGCTCTGTAGAGTTGCTCAGGGTTTCTTCATAACCTCAACTTCCATTCCCTGCCTGCTTTTCCTTTAATCCCCCAAAAAGCTGGCAGCCCTAAGGAAACCCTGTCAAGGGAAAATCTATTAGCAACTCTGCTATTCAAAATACACCAAGCGAAAATGGCAGACAGAGGTTGGACTTGTGTTTATGTTGTTGCTTTTTAAAGTATGTAGTACAGGCTGGAGCCTGACTAAACCGAGCCCTGTGTGTGAGGACATTCCTGACAGGTCCCATCTTTGAGCCATCTTCTCTTCTGACATGCGAGGGGTGACATCAGCTGGGAGGAAAGAGTGGGATTTTAAAGCCAATGTTCCCTTCTTGCTGCAGATCCACACCCTTTATCTTGCAGCTTCCTTGACCTGTTGTTTATTTCACCAAAATCCCTTAAAAACAAAACAGAGCCTGCACATGGGTAATGACGGTGATGCCCACTCAATGGTAGAGAAATATGGGCAACAGAGATGCATTGTGGTGGTGAAGGAGCCTTTTGTGTTTGTGTCGTGAAGACATAGCTGAGCAGAGAAGCTCTTCTCCTTACGTGGACTCGCACGGCTGTGACATCTGTAGAGAGGGCCAGGGTTTCTCTGCACCTCTGTACTGTGGATGCACCCCCTGGACTCAGGGAGCGCTCCTCCTCTGCATCTCCGTGGGACCCAGCCCAGTGCGATGGAGATGGAGGCTGGACAGTTGTGAGCTTGGTAGAGGGCGAAGGGCTGAAAGGCTCTCGTTAACTGTTCTCATTAGTAGGGGCTTTTATGAATGCAATGATCAGAGCACTCTGTGAGCCACCATCCCTGAGAGTAGCCCATGTTTACAAAGTCTCCTGGTTCAAGGACATCTTTGCTTTTGGTTTGGGAACTTTCTGATGTTTCTCCCTTTCTTGTCATATAAGGAGCAGGTGGCTTCCACTCTTCCGTTCTGCAGCCAACTAAGAAACCTTTTAAGTAGAATTTAAGCTGCACGGGGAAGCAAAAGTATTAAAAAGAAGTCCAAAGAAAGGCTTTCATCTTTGTGTGTGTGTGTGCTCATTTGTTTGTTTAAGCCACACATTGAATACAGTCCGGTACCTATGTAATTTTCTTCCCAAGCAGACATTTCTTACTGTGGCCAGTATATCTCTCCTCCCCTGACCGTGACCATTAGTAGAAAGTATCATGTCCAACACCGTGACCATAATAGAAAGCATCATGTCCAAAAGTCAGCAATTCCTTGGCTTCTAACATGGACGCTTATTATTCTCTTCCTTTCCAGAAAGGTTTAAGCATTACCTTCTTGAACAGAAAATCTCTATTTTCAATTCTCTAGTTTTGGAAAGTGAATGATAGAAACTATTGACTGCTTTGTCTTATTGATATTAGTCATACAGTTTCACGTTTAAGACCAGTAGAGAAAAGCGCTGAGGGTATATAGGTGGCACTATTTGGGGTGACAAAACCAATTGATTTGCTCTGTGATTTGCTGTCAACATAATCCTGCCCTGCGCTCTCCTTGCTTTGCTGACAGCCTGTCCCCAAGAGAGCTCCACGGAAGAAAGGTCATGGGGAAACCAGAAGGATCCTACTATACCAAGTTTACTTAGTCCTCACTGTGATTATGGCTTAGTCTGCTCAGGCTGCCGTAACAAAATGCCACAGACTGCAGGGGTCTGGAAGTCCCAGATAAAGGTGCCAACAGATTCAGTGTCTGTTGAGAGCCTTTTCCAAGTTCACAGATGACCTCTTCTCATTGCACCCTTACAAGATGGAAAAGACAAAGCTCTGGTCCCTTCACTTCTTTATAGGGACACGAATCCCAACATGGGGATCCATCTTCATGACCTCATCTAAACCTAATCACTTTTCAAAGGCCCTGCATCCAAACACCGTCACATTGGGGGTTAAGGCTTTAACAAAGGAAATTGGGGGGTGGGGGGGGACACATTCATTCCAAAGTGTCATCCATTAAAAAAAAAAAATCTAAAACACTAGTGCAAATCACTCCATTCTTCACTTCTTGAGCTCTCAATATATATGTGAAATTCTAAATTACTACAAACCAGACAATGAATAAGGCCAGCGTTAATGCCGGAAATAAATTCTCTGACATTTTCCCTTAGGTGACAACATATGAATGATTTGTACAGAGTGTAATTTGAACATTTAAGTAATGCCTCTAAGAATCGAGACCTTCTAGAACTTTGCAAGTTTTGTTAAAATGTAACTGATGAAAACAAAAACGGGGACAAAACTGAGGAACATTAATGCTCGAGCATAAAAGTAAAATTTACTAGCAAGAATAAGAGAGAGTTTCACCGAAAACTTCCCCAAAGCCAGAATTAAACTTTTTAAAACCATATAGGCCTGTCTCCTTTTTCTTTTGCTTTCCCTTTGGCTACTCTCTGCTTGATTTTTAATCTTTAGCCTGATAAATGAAGATATATAAATACTTAATATATGTATATACATATAAGTGTGTCTGTGTGTGTGTGTCATAACTTGGCAGTAATGCAAATGATAAAACAAAAATACTCTGCTACCATTGCCTCTGTTAGTTTCTCGACAATACTTTCTTCTTGATTGTGTCCTGTCTTTGTCACGTAGAAAATTCTCTCTCCTGACTTGATGACATTTTGCTTCTTTATTTTTCTCATATTTCAAGCTCTTAGACAATGTTTGGCAATGTGCCCTCAAGATATAGTCCAAAACAAGCAATTTGCTTAAGGCTTACAAAGTCAGTCCTGTGTTCTTAAGACTACATAGCTGGATGATCAGTGTTTCGATTCTACCAAAGATTTAGCCACAGCTTGCCTTCTGTCCATGTGCAATTTCAGGATGGATGCAACTTGTATTTAAATTGATAAATGATGTCTTTCCATTTTGGTCATAAAGTTGCGTAGCCTGTGACTTCTCATGGACCCTCACTCTAGAAGAAGCTGAGCATGAAAAGTTTGCATGTGCAGAACGTTGACGACTGAAGTCAGATCCTGATGTCACCTTCACCCTGTGGTCCCATTGGTGTTGAATTTCCAGGCAACATAATGTAAAGCACCCTCATAGAAAAGACTTAAGGTCTTTTTATAGGTGGTAAAAATCTATTTTTAATAGACGATTGATAATTCTTTCCCTGTTAACTCAGTAAAAGTTTGAGATCATATACCCAGATAAAAGCCAGATACATTGACTGGCTTTGAAATAACTCTTTTTTCTTTGGTCTTGACGTACCAGGGGTGCCATCAACGTTCCGAAATAGCAGAGAATCCCCTTTGAAGTTCATTTCTAGTTGCCATCAAAGATTATCCGTATTCACATCAGTTTTCCTTTTATTTCCTTCAGCTTCTCTCTGTAGTCATTAAGAAAAGATTGTAATAAAAGATATTTAAGAGCTACATAGGTCACATGTCAGAGCAGAAGAAAATTGTCTACTGATTTAGCCATTTATCCTATTTTATTGTGCAGAAGTTAGGAAAGGAGGCCAAGATGAAACCCAGCAAATGATAACGCAGCTACTTTTTGTTCTTAGAGTTTGGCTACCGCGTTATGTAATGAGCATGCATATTCTACTTCTGGGCACCTCCAGCTGTTACAGCTCTTTCTACATGAGAGAGAAAGGCCATGCCCACTGAGTTTCAAGTGTCATAGTATGATTTTTCTGAATATTATCAAATCTTTATATGAAAACAATAGCTTACAAGTTTTAAGGGGACACCTGGGGGGCTCAATTGGTTAAGCTTCTGACTCTTGATTTCAGCTCAGGTCATGATCTCATGTTTCATTGATCTTGAACCCTGCGTTGGGCTCTGCACCAAAAGAATCTTGGGATTCTCTGTTTTCTCTTTCTGCCCCTCCCCTGCGCTTGCTCTATCTCTTTCAAAATAAAGAAATCAACTTAAAAAATTATTTTAAGATGACCAAATAAACAATGAAAAAAAGCCCGTATGAAATAATTTTCAATTTCCCATTGCACCAGCAGAGAGATTCAGTTCCCCAAACTGGCTTTCTGGAGAAGTCGGTATTCCCCCTGCTTCATCATGGAAGGCTGCAAACCGACAGAATGACTTGTCTCTTTCCCTGACACTACCGTTCTATCCAGTGTAGTGAGCCCGTCTCAAATAATGAACCAGGAGCAATGTGACAAGTTTGGTTCACTTCCAATCTTGTCATTTTTTGTATTTAGAAGAGATGTACTGGTTTCATTAGTAGGCTGGCACAAGCCGGCACGGTCATTTCAAAACGGTTTAGAAGTGGCTTTGGTTAAAAGCAGAAGCAGATTCCCCCGCGTTGAGTGTCCTTGTCCCAAAGTTGAAATTGAGTGACACTCTCATTGAAGGTGACCTTTTGTGGGATGTCCAACATCTGTCCTTGGGATATTCACATCTGAGCTTTGGCCTTTGTTTAAACTATGCTGTATCATAATTGAGAAAAAGAAGACATGAGTTTCTAAGTCTTCTCTTAGAAAATAATTCAGTTCTTAAAATGATTTGTGATAGTTAAATGACTTTACATTTTCACTACCAACGCTTCCATCTGTATGTTACAAGGATATGAAGTAAGCCTATGCTCCAGAAAATTCTTCAGAACTAAGAAATAGATTTTGAAATACAGCTGTGGTTTTATATTTATATATAGATATAGACACACATACATGTATAGATATGAACCCAGCTATGTACAGGGAAAGTTAGTACATGTCACTTAGGCTGTATCTTAAACAGCCATCAATAAACACAAAAAAAGCAGTTAAATGAAGTAATATGACCACGCTGAAATTGTAAAGGATTATTTTGTTTTCCTGGGATTTTTCTCAGAAGTGAATATGTGAGTCTTTTTTCTAAACACAGAGCTTACTTCATTTCTACCCTCATTGCATGTATTGCCTTTGTTTTTCCCCAAAAGGTTGTGTATAATCAAGGATCAGAATCACTATTATAATTTTTCATATTTTAAAATGCTAAGAGTAACAGAAAACTTGGAATATAGAAAAAAATGAAAGACATAAACATTTTGTTAATAAGTTTTTATTATCATGCATGTTTCCGTAGTGCATTTTACCTGGTACAAAGCACAAACCACATACCACTTTGCGTCGTTTGTTCATTTCACTTTTATCCTTTGTCCATATTGCAACACGGTCTTCAGAACTATCATTTTTAATGGCCTCCTGATATTCCCTTGTGCAATAAGCGGTAGTTTTCATATCACTTGTATTACTTTTTAATTACACATTCTCCAGTTATTTATTAGATTCAATTCAAAGCAAACTGAACTATCAGAATCGCTATAATATTTGAATTTGCCTTTAGCTAGGTCAATGCATCTGATAAACCATAGCAATTGTTTCTTTTTTTTGCCCATTCTGACATCTGTTTGATGCTTATAATGCAATGAGAGAATTCAAAATCAAACAAATATGTATTTTATACGTTGTATAAGAATTTATCAGCCAGCAGTTAGGCATAAGACCTGGATGGACCTTGAGGATGTTATGCTGAGCGAAATAAGTCAGGNGCATTTGAGTATTACTCTGTACTGTGTTATGCCAGTAGCATGCTAACTTTAAGACATGCTGCCTTGAACCGTAGCTTTTGTCCACTCTACCCACCAAAAGTAATTTATTTCCTATTCCTTTTCACAGCAATGTGCTGGCACCGTCCTTAAAGAGCTTATGCATTCGCCTGCCAATTACATTCACTTAGGTACATGCACCGCCGCCTTCCACTTTCCATCATAAGCTCTGGGTGGGCAAGCATAGCTCTCTCATTGTGGGCTTACTTAAAAAGCGTCACCCCACACGCAATAGATGTTCACCAGATGGTCCGCGTGTCTTTGTTTTTGTGTGTAATGTTTACAGAAGGCCGAGTTGGGAAGTGTAATGATATTAAAGATGTTTGCTCTCTTATTTTTCTTCCACCAGTGGGATGGAGTAGGACCTCTTCCAGACTGTGCAGAACCACCAAAAGGGATCCAGATGCTTTGGCACCCGTCAATAGTCAAACCCTACCTCACACTGCTCTCTGAGTGCTCAAACGCAGACACGCTGGAAGGGGCAGCCGGGGCCCTGCAGAACTTGGCTGCGGGGAGCTGGAAGGTATGACTAGTTCATTACTGTAAAGAGGAAATCTGGAATCATGAGCATGTCCTTAGGAAGAAACAGGAATCCAGTTTTGAGATATGCAATCCCAATACAGTTTTTGAGGATGTTAGAGAAAGACCAGCGCCATGGAGCTGGTGGACATAGAAAGGTATTCCTTTTAAAAACTCTCAAGGACTTGGAAGCCCTTAAAGATTGCTACAAAATATAGATGAGTAGTTGTAAGTATGGTCATGGAAAATGCTGTGATATGCTTTCCATTCTATCTGTGTAGCTGAGCGATTTTGTTTTCAGGGGAGATTGTGACATGTTGATGCTTTTCAAAGCTATTGCTATTGTTGACTGTTAAGGAAGCTAACACCCAAAACCTTGCATCAAAACCCATGCAGACCCCTATAATGTTGTAGTTGGCCCAGTCCCCAAAGCAAAAAAAAAAAATCTCTTTCATTTTTAACCTATGGCCTCACAGAGAAGAGTATTGCCGGGTCACTTTGGCCAGAATGTTAAAGCGAATGTATACAGCGGGGAAGGAGATTAGGAGGGCCTTTTTCTCTGAGTTCTTGAAAATACACACTGTTCCTGATTGGTTGTCATGGAAAATTCCCATGACCCTCATTCTGGGTAGGAAAGAATTCACCAGAGCAAAGAATTCCTCAGTTTCATCACTAACCATTACATGAGCTAACTTGTCGTATTGCATAAAAGATTGTAATCAAATGAAAGAATGAGGGCATATGGGGAATATATCATAAGAGGAAGTTTGAACCTCTACCATCCGTTTTTCATTCATTTAATATAAAAACCTGGGCCTTGGGATACTCATAAATCACTGTCTCACATTCACTTTCTTTAAAGCAATGTTAATAAGACGCAGAGAATTCTCCGAAGCTCAGTACCATAGGCACCGCACATACTGTCCTCAGCATTGTCATGCAACTGCATTCTCCTTTCTTGCAATAGCTTCCAATATCTGCCTTCTTGTGTCTTCTCCTTCTGTCATTCTTTGTTTCCATTGCTGCAGCAATACCTTCTCTCTCGGGTGGGACACCCCAGCCCTTGGGGACCAGCCCTTGACAACACCTCCCAGGGGCTGCCTGCTGATGTATAGGCAGACCCGTCTCTTCTTTTGAGAGTCTTAGGAATGAACATCACTGTCCCTTTCCTTCGTGTCCATAAGTGTGTCTCTAATGGTGTTCAGAAAGAATTCAGGTTGAACTAGACTTGAAGCGAAGTTATCTTTTGCTTTCAACCAGAGAAAAACTTCAAAAATTGAGTCCCATCAGGTGGAATTCTAGAGCAGGGCCTTGCATGACTAGGGAAGAGGTAATAATGGAAATCACTTCCTTGAACTAACTCTTAGATCTATCTCCTTCTAAATTTAAGAAGCATTGATTCAAATTACAACTCAAACTTAGCCTCTACCTTTTCTGGGCTTTCTGAGCCCAAGAAAATTATAGCACCTTATTGCTCAGATATGCCAGTTTTAGATAGAGAATACTGTGGCTGCTTCATGTCACTGCTTCCAGATCAATCATGACCCCAGATGGAAAGATGGTAGCAGGATGCCACGGGCCAATGGGTTGTCATTGTGTATGGCCAAAAGTTTTGTCAAGTTTACCTATAAGAAGCATTCTTCATCCTAATAACTGTAGAAAAATGGAATAGCCCTCAGGCAAGGCAAGGGGCTGCTAAGGAATATGAGTTTGTAGTTATAAATTTATCTATTTATTTATTTATTTATATTTACATAAGAGTTTTCTTAATACAAATACACAAGCTTGCATAATAGCCTGGCACAGTATCTTCAGTTCCTGTCTAATTTATTAACATATCATATTAAATGGTAAGGAAATATGTGGGAAGGGAAAATAGACAATCCATAGTGGTGATTTAAGAAGAATCATTAAACCAGTTTAAGAAGGTCATCATTAAGCTAAATGCTGGTTAAGTGTTATAATTTTTAAAAGATTGAAAATAACTTGTACAAAAAAAATAAACTGAGAAATCCTTCCTTTTCAAAAATAGATTTTATTTAAGAAAAAGTCTTGAATGATTAAAACATTGATTTAAGACTCGCACTAGCATCAAGTTTCATGCAGACAGTGCTACCATCTGAAACCTAGAGTACTAAGAATGTATTTTTATAGCAACTGTTGAAATTTAGTGGCTTTTTTTTTCATGTCCTTAACTTTTTATGACCCAAACAAAAGCAGAAATGTGAAGCGTAAAGCACCAGAATTCTATATAGAGACAGCTTTTTATAGACCTCATCATCTGAAACAATAACTTCTCTTTATAGGAAGATCATGCACACTCTTTTTCTGTAACAAATTGACTAGCAAACTAGATCCTCATAATGGTCTTAAATACTTTTTAAACTTTAAGAGACTCATTACTTGGTTTATGAGCACCAGAAAAACATAACGGTATTAAGGCAGCAGAGTGATACATTTTTTTCACAGTCAACACGGACTTTGGTTACTTTTATTTTCATTTACAGTACAATTATTTTGTTTGTCACAGAATATTGAAACAATTGGATATAGTAGTTTAGAGATTTCCAAAATGTGAATGAATGCTCTTTCAACTCACATTTATTGGTTGTTTCTGTTGTAATTGAACTTTATGAACACCTAAGGTTTGAACTATAGAAATATATTCTGCACTTATTATTAAGTCGGACATTTTAGATATCTTTGTACACTCCACTTTCCCCTAAAATCTGACCATTTTCAAAGAATCTATTATTTATTTTATTTACTTTCTAAAAGAGATAGAATAAGGAGATACCCAGATATTAAGCTATTAATGTTTAATGAGGTAACATGATAGCAACGTAAATGTAGTGAAGAAGGAAACAGAATCTCTGGCCATGTGGCCAAAATGAATAAAAAATAAGAGAACTGGGAAATTTCAGACTTGTCCCTAGAGTCGGGGACAGCAGCCTTGACAAGGACAGTGAATTTAGTGTAGCTTAGCAGTTGGAGTATCATGTGAAAGTTCACTTTTTCAGGGCATCAGTGGCGTACAACAAGTAAAAGTAGAAACCATAGTTTGACAATTGTCTTATTCTAGTTAATGGTATGATGTCAAGCATAAAGTTCAAATAAAAAGAAACAAAGGTTTGAAAGGTGATGCCGAAAATGGGGCACGAAGCACGGTGCCTAGGGCGTTAGGAATTGGGTCAGAATAAACACAGAGATTATCTGAAGACCCTGCCCAATCAGCAGGCTCCCAGAGACAACATACTCAGTTGGACATGACGACCAGCCTGAGGCAGGGCAAGGACGGGCCCAACGTGAGGAGGAGGAGATGGGGAGGATCCAGGTCATAACCAAGTCACTGGCCTTAACCACGCATGACTTGGTGATTTCTTCCCCACAAGACCCCAGTAGGTGGTCCTGATTGCAAGGGCCACACTTGTATTCTAAGTGCCATATGCATCCAACTCCACTATAGAGTAAACAAAGCTGTATTTTTGGTAGTTTGGCATTACTTTCATTATTGTCATTGAATGGTGGGATTTCCAAAGCCTTAAGGTATAGAAACAGCTAAACCTGGGGCGACTTCCACTTCCAGCCATGATGTCAAGATGAAGTAACAGGGTCCAGGTTTACCTACCTTTAAGGAAGAATCACAACAACAACAACAACAACAACAAATAACCTAAAGAAATAA
Source organism: Crocuta crocuta (assembly GCF_008692635.1). NCBI lineage: Eukaryota > Metazoa > Chordata > Mammalia > Carnivora > Hyaenidae > Crocuta > Crocuta crocuta. The sequence continues at coordinate 3,161,492 of NW_027551559.1, forward strand.
AAGAAACAATGGTTTTTAAGACACCGATGAAGGTGCATTCATTAGCCGATGAAGGACAACGATCCTGGAGGGACAGAAAACAAGCGAGGTGAGCCCTCTGATTGCTCCAGCACCTGCCTTGAGAGAGCCTGCAGCCCATGGCCCAAGGTCTGGAAAATCCAGAGGAGTTCGGCACACCCTGAGCTAAGGAGATGGAGCTGGGCATCTGGGGAGGCCAAGGTGCCTGGAATTCATAGGACAGAGTACCAGAGAGGAGAAGGCCACACACAGAGGATCCCCCCCAAATATTCAGCAGAGAACTCTCAGTGCATGCATGTGAGGGGAATGGCCAAAGCAGAGAAAAGAAGCTCGTGCAATTAGGGAGAATTAAACTTGGCCCACACAGGGGTGGATATAACGAGGCAGAAAAACCTCATAGTTCACGGGCCACTTGGGTAGGTGCTCAGGAGAGTCTTGTCTCCTGATACAAAGCATATTATGAGCCCTGGACTAAGTATGATCTAGTCTTTCCTATAAAATCTTAGAAGTAAGATCCAAAAATAGCAACAGTTTCCAAATTAACTGAATCCTAGAACAATGCTTAAAAATATCTCTAAAAATAAAAAAGGTATGCAGCACCCAGCAGATTAAAATTAAGAATGTCTGGTATCTAGTTGAAAATAACCCTACAAGCAAATAAAGAGGAAAATGTAGTTCATAGTAAGGAGATAACTTAATCCTTCCAAAGCAACTCAGAAGTGATACAGATGTTAACAGTAGCAGACAAGTAGTTACTATCACTGTATTCCTTGTGTTCAAGAAGGTAATTAGAACATGGAAACTAAGTCAGACTCAGATAAAACTTCTAGAGTTGTAAATACTGTGTGTGAAATGAAAACCACATGGGATGGAATTAATGGGAAGGTTAGACATTGCAGAGGAAAAGATTAACAAACTGAACAGAAACTACCCAAAATGAAACACAAAGAAAAAAAGAAACCATAGATTATCAGTGAACTTCAAGTGACCTGATATACGTGTCATTAGAATTGCCAAAGGTGCGGCTCCTGGGCAGCTTAGTTGGTTAAGCATCTGACTCCTGATTTCAACTCAGGTCGTGATCTCACAGTTCGTGAAATCAAGCCCCATATCAGGTTCAGGGATGAGATTGCAGAGCCCGCTTGGAATTCTCTCTCAAACCCTCTCTTTCTGCCCCTCTGCCACTTGCACACACACACACTCTCTTCCAGTCTCTCAAATTAAAGTTTTTAAAAAATTCTTTAAAAAAAAGTAATCTCCAAAGGAAAGGAGAGAGAGGCAAAAGATAACAGAAAAAAATAAATGGAGAAATGATAGTTGAAGATTTCCCAAATGTAATGAAAACCCTAAACTCACAGATCCAGGCCAGCTCAAGGAAACCGAAGCAGAAGCATGAAGAAACTGTACTGTCAAATTGCTCAAAATCAGTAGTAAAGAGAACATCTTAAAATTAGCCAGAGAGTAACATTGTGTGTCAACTGCATATATATATNAAAAAGCTGCTAGAGGAAAAAAGATTTGTCCTTACAAAGAAGAGTGACAGCTGATTTCTCATCAGCAACAATGGCAATGAGAAAACAGTGAGGCAACATTCAGAATCTGCTGGGCCCAATTACATATAAAATCGATTCTGGCTTGATATCTACCAGACAGGACCTATTCTTAAAGGAGCCCCCGGGACACAGGTTATACATAGAACAGTTGTAAAATGATCAATAAATTAATCCCCATTTGAGCCACACTTGAACACAGTTTAAGACATGGGCTAACCTGGGACCTGGCATTATTAATTATCTGAGCAGTTGGGGCAGAGGGAATTCAAACAAAAACTTCAGGGTAACTTGTTCTCGCATCATCAGAGCTATGGGGCTCAGGACATGCCACTCAGTATTCTGTTCTTCCAGTCCAGAGGATAAGCAAGTACTCATAGCCCCCGTATCAGGTTCTAACCCCACACACAGGGACCACAGGATTAAGGGATTAGTTTGGCTTTAGAAAAGACTAGTAAAGGAGCATGTGATCACTTTAAGCCCTAACAGCGTTTTTGAGGAGGTGGTTACAACTTGCTGGCCCTATCAAAACTTGTGGTGGCTTTGATTCTGTTTATAGAGTTCCTTTCAGGGGAGAATTCTATTCTTAACTAACAGGCATTAGATTCTAGAAATCAACCTGATATTATCTTTGATCAGTTAAATATTTTTTTAAATCTCCAATTGTGAGGTGTTAGTTGGAAGTCAATTGATATAAGAAGCTAAGTTTGGCTTGGTACCTTCTCCCTGGTACCTTCCAGTATAATAAACATGTAAACAAAAAGTTCAAAAACCATTATGGATGTTGTGATAGGAATATATACACAAAAGTGTGTATCTTCACAAGCCACAGGAGTGTTCCTAGAGTCCATTTGACAAGGAAGAGTTCAGGAATGAGGAAGCACACTGCCAACATCATGGGCCAATGCCTTAGGGCTAGGAGTCCACGATTAGAGTTCATTGTAGTACCCTAGCAGATCTCATTATTTAAGAGGGATGCTAGTGGCTATGAGGTCCCAAATATGCAAGGACTAATTGAACATAGAAGACGGAAGTTATCTTCTCTGATGTAACAGGTATGGGCAGGTGTGTGAGGAGGGAAGCTCCCCTCCATGAATTAATTCACCCCTGCTCACAACAGCTGTTCTTCCATCCTCGACATGCGACTTCCAAGACTACTCTTGTGGTCACCACCTACCAGCAGGAAGCGGGAAAAGAACACAAATCCACAACCAGACATGTTCTCTTAAGAAAGTCAAAATCATACCTGTGTGTCCCTCTCACATAATCTGGGCTCAACTCCGAACCTCTGGTAGACAAATGCTTTCTATACATTCATACACCACTGACAATGAATAACAACTCCCAGGCATAAAGTAATCTGAATCCAGATTCAAAAAGAGTAAAATTCTTCATTCTAAAGGAACAGAGATTTGCTAATATATCCAATTTATGTTACAAAATAAAACACTTAATATCTTAGGAAAAAAACCAATGGCGCTCTAGGTGCCTTACCAGCTGGGCCTTTAACAAAAGCTGTGCCTTGTATTTCCAACACTGAGAGGGTTTGTATCAGCACGGTCCCTCCAGACTGCGCTTAATATCCCCCGAATAACATGTTTTCTGGATCCAAAAGAAAAATATAAGATGTAACTCCCTCTCCCCATGAGACGCCATGTTTATAAAGAAAAAAAAAGGAGGGATATGATGAAGGAAAGGCTTTCTGATTTAGTGTCTAATAAGTGAGGATGAAAAACAATTAAATTACTTTTATTTTGTTACATTGAATAAGGAATCACCGAGTTCGCCTTGCCTGCACTTCTCAGTCACCATCCTCATTGTCAAAAAGCAGAGGAGAAAGCAGGCTCTCATGAACATTCATTCTTGCCCATCTCCCCTTCCCGGTGGGAGGTTTCCACAGCCCTGTGACTAATGAACATGCCAGGTCTGTGGCATTCTTCCTCTCAGACACACCACGCCTGTGATCTAACAGGGTCACATTTTGTTGCCCAGAAGGCATTTCTGAATACCATCTGCACACAGTGTAGACATATTTGATAACATTCACCAAAAAAGACTCTCTGTGTTCAGAAAGGTCCATTCTTAAAGGTATGTTTTTTCACTGAGAATTGCTGATCCTTGAGACAGTCTGAGAGTTAGGGGGACAGGTGTACTTGTGACAGTCAGTTGAGTGAATGCATCTTCTGCCTCACTTTTATGTGAGCTTGACCTTCTTTATTTGTTCTTACAACCAAAGTGTATCGAAATGCTTTGCGCCCCCCCCCCATGAAATTCTCTTGCTTGCACATTAATATTTTCACCATTGCATAAACACTTGCACTAAATTCAGTCTTTGCACTAAACCTGACTTACAGTTTAAACATACAAACAAACACATTAGCTACGCCATGGCTGCCATTACCTTAATTAAAATTTTAATTTATTAAACTGATGAGTTGGTTTAACGACACAAGGGACTCCTCGCTAGTCCTCCTCATTACAGATACAACTTTTTAAAATGGACTTTGAGGGGCGCCTGGGTGGCTCAGTTGGTTAAGCATCCGACTTAGGCACAGGTCATGCATGATCTCACAGTTCGTGGGTTCAAGCCCCGCATCGGGCTCTGTGCTGACAGCTAGCTCAGAGCCTGGAGCCTGTTTCGGATTCTGTGCCTCCCGCTCTCTCTGACCCTCCCCTGTTCATGCTGTCTCTATCTCTCTCAGAAATAAATAAAACATTTTTTTTAAAAAGTTTAAAATGGGCTTTGAAAGCAAAAACATGTAACCCTGCAACAAGATCTGAATTTAACCAGGGGACACCTGTGTCCGGTCTCCACTGCAGCCAAACCCCAGCATTTGAAGGGCCTTGGGGCAAAGTTTCCCAGCTGCTTCATCAATCCCACTGCGGTCACCAGCCACAGTCCTGTATGAACGTGGTAATTCAGATAGAAATCCACACTTGAGAGAATAATCTGAGGCATGCAGCAAAAGCCACACAAGTTCTGAATATTTTGAACCTTCTTTTTATAGTAAACTGTCAGCTAAAATGAGACAGAGGAAGAAGATTATTTTTTTTTAAACTTTCTGCCCTCTTATGAGAATGAAGGGCTGTGGTAAATAACATGCCACCAGTGAATTCAGAAACAGATTTCGAAGGCTCGTGTAGTCTGTGCAAAATTCATTGCAACTTACTGTTCATTGTACAGCTGTAGGATTTTAGCATATCGTGGTCCGGCGTCACTAGAGGATGCCAAAATGCATCGGAAAGGTGAAATTATGTTTGGAAGGATTTGGTTTGAAATGTGACTTTTCTTTACCCCATCAAAAGGAAAAGTAGGGGATTTGATAAAGGAATTCAATGGGAAAACGGTCATGCAACAGAAACCATTTAATCACAGACTATACTTGTAAAGCAGGAGAACTTGTAAGATATGAATCAAAAATATTAATATTTAGTGTGAATAGAGATATTAATCGACAGTCAGAAGTTTAGCACTAACATGGGTTCAGCTTCTTAATAGAATATTTAGTACTAAAAAGAGAACCTTGTCTCTAATTATTTAGCAAATTATTAGGATTTCAAGAGGGAAAAGCTAGTTAAATTACACTGTTAATCTTCTTTTAGGAAGATAAGTCAGCCTTAACCAGGGCTTAACAGGGGAGAAATTTGGGGGAAAATTACAGCCATTGATCCTGTTCATGGCTGGGCTGAGAATTTGAAAAGTGAAGCTCCTGAGAATCCACTGAATTGTGGATCCTGAGAATCCTGAGAATTGAGGTAGCCAGAGTTGAAAGGGTTAAAAAGCATTGCCTTCACTTTATTTTTAAATTAAAAAAAATTTTTTGATGTCTTTATATTTGAGAGAGAGAGACAGAGAGACAGAGTGCATGTGTGCACTCGCAAGCAGGGGAGGGGCAGAACGGGAGACACAGAATCTGAAGCAGGCTCTAGGCTCTGAGCTGTCAGCACAGAGCCCTACGTGGGGCTAGAACTCACGAATCGTGAGATCATATCCTGAGCCGAAGCTTAACCGACTGAGCCCCAGGCAACCCTGCCTTCACTTTATTACCAAATCCTCCATGTGGACAGTGAGGAACATTGTTGAACAAAACCTCGTGTAATTCAGTTTGGTTTCATCTCTGCGTTCTCATTTTGTCCAACGCAAAATGCAAACAAAAGAAAAGAAACAATCTAGACATTTCTAGGTAAACTCAATAAAATGCAACTCTTTTTTAGTCTCTTCAGGCTTAACACTTGGCCATATTTATGTTTGTCAGCCTTCATGCTCTCCTACCCCCTGCGGTTGATGCTATACTTGGGGGGTGGGGGGTCTCGCAGAAATATCCCTGCAGGTGACAGGGATTGGGTGTCTGTTTCTCAGTGTGGCATCATCTCTGTCCTAAGCTGCCTCTTGCTCAGGACAAACTTCCTTGTCCTGTTGGGCTTTCAGATGGGATATGATGATTGGTGATTGGACTCTTTCTAGTCCAAGGTGCTCTCCTGGCCCACTGCTGCCTGCCCCCACAACTATTAAGCTCCCCTGAGATGCAGCCGCATCCTCTCCTTAACCCAGGCAAGCACTGTCTACACCTGCTGTTCTGATGTGTCCCCTCTGCTGGCCAACTACCCCCTCTGCAGCCCTGGGGCCTTAGCCTTTTCTCCTCAGCTAACTTACACGGCCCACCCACCGGAGACAAGAGAAATGCTCAGAGGCTACCCTATGCCACACCGGGGCCACAGGATCCCTTCCCTGCCCCCCAAGTCTGTTGCCACTGCTCCGTGGCCCCCACTCCATGATGATGCAGGGACTTGCCTGAGTCTTGGACAGACACTGCGGTGGTCAGGACGGGCAGCAGAGCCTTGGTCATCTCAGCCCTTCCATCTTCCAGGGATCATTGTCATCCCCTCACACAGAGCAGGACTTGTCTGGGGGCGCCTCAGGTAGGAGCCCCCACAATGCTCTCACACCTCCCGCTTCCTCTCCAACTGGATCCTGTCTCTCCAGGACTTGGAGGCTCTGTGTTGACTGAGGAGATGGCAAATTGTCTTCTGCATATTCTCATTCCTTTCCAGATACGTCCAGCCTTTTACCTACATCTTTGTCCTCCACCCTTAAAGTCAGCATTCACTGCTTTATGCTCTGCCCCATCCTGAAAACACCTCCTTGGGCCAAGTAACGGCAGAGCCTTTCTTCAAGAGCTATAAGCAAGGAGGAGAAACAGCATTTAGTGGTTTGAATTGCTGTTGCCTCACATGTGTAGAAGCATCCTTTCCTGACACAAACTAGGCCTTTCTCTTTGTAATTCCAATTACACACAACTTCTTGTATCAGGTCTGCAATCTGGGCAAGCTGTTCTCATGACAGGGTTGAAATGTCCCGTGGCCCCATTGATAGCACTTGAAGGGTCTTTAACTCAGAGGAGTTTTGAGGAGTGGCAGATGGGTTATTGCAAGTCCGAGGTAATAACATTGATTATTAAACCAAGATTAATTGGTGCCTTTGTAAAGATGATATCAACTCTGAGTGCCGATGTCTCTCTGAGAGGCAGATGAGAATGGTGGCCGAGCGCACCAACTCTGGGACAGCGCTCTCTGGGTTCAAGCATCTGCAGGCTGTGAGGCCTTGCTGTGGCTCCCTTGCCTCATCTGCAAAGTGGAAGTTACCATACTGCCTACTGCATAGGGTAGAGATGGGGATTAAGTGAGCTAATACATATAAAGGCATTAGAGCAGTACCTGAAGTTGATTTAAGTGTTAAGTTTGTTTTAGCGGCTGTATCTTGAGGGCTCATGGCTCTCCTGAGATCATCACTGGGAAAGCATCTCGCCAAGAAGACTTTGAGACATGTCTGTGCTCTTTCCTCCTGGACCAGATCCTCCTCCTCCATCTTCTTCGTCATTCTCCCCCTCCCCTTCCCCCTCATCTTCCTTCCCCTCTCCCTTCTTCTCTTTTTGAATCATCAAACATCGTCTCTTTGGTTCATGGACCACTTTTCTTAAAGGCGTCCTGGTCCATGCCCTTCCCTCTATACTGTATAGACTTCCCTCTATAGTGTGCTCTGTGCACAATGCTCTCATGCTCCACTTACAGGAAGTTAAGGTTCCACCCAAAGATTTCCACCTCAGCCACAATGAGTTATGATGCGTTTTTTTTTCTCTTGTTCAGCAATTTTTATTCCAGCGACACTCCTACTTTTATTTCTGTTACCAAACTCTTGGCAACCCAGATACCTTTCTCACCACCACAGAGACTGCCATGCTTTTCAAGACAACTTACTTCTTTTCCAGAAAACCTCTACATGAGTTCATGTTTCTATGTTGAGGGCACCAATGCAATATTCCCCATTTACTGAATCACTTTCTCTCTTTCCACCCTGCACTCTTTCACTCCTTCATGCTGGGCTTCATGGAGGTTACATGCATGGGTTACACATGATCTACCCCAAGACTGATTACTATTTAGGAACCATCGCTGTCATGTAGCTTTGCATGTCAAGAAAACGTGTGGAAATTTGCAACATCTCTTGAGCGAAATGTAAATAATGTATTCTGAGTTGTCCTATATAGAGTTAATATTGGGAATTTTTCGTATACAGTTGACTCTTGAACAATATGAGTTTGGACTCTGCAGGTCCACTTAGTCATGGACTTTTTTCAATAAATACATCAGTACTGTATTATCTGTATTATAAGAGATTATGTATTATCTCTTATGATTTTCTGAATAATATCTTTTCTTTAGCTTATGTTCTTATAAGAATACAGTATAAATACATATAACATACAACACGTGTGTTAATCTACTATTTGTGTTGTTGGTAAGGCTTTAGGTCAACAGCAGGCTATTAAGTTTGGGGGGACTCAAAACTTTCACGCAGATTTTTGACCACAGAGGGGGTCAGTGCCCCAAACCCTGTGTTGTTCAAGGGTCAACTGTACATGCAAGCACACAGAACTAAAAGTGTCAAAATAGAAGTTATTTTCTGTGTATCAATAATGTAAGATCAAATCCATTCTCTAATTATCTCTTTTCAGTTAGGAAGAACATACCACTGTTGCTGACCATTTTCTCACACCAAAAAGTCATATCTATAACTCATACACGTTTTTGGCTATAGATAGCCATTTTTTGGTTACTCTAAAATCACTTCCCAGGAAAGCTTAAGGATTGTCATTATTTTCCAAACACCAGATCATCTTTCCATCCAACATGGGAGGGATGTAAGAGCCGAACTTCTAAGAAGAAAAAACAAAGTCAAAGCCTTCCTTTCTTAGGTCATTTCAGATACAGCCAGGTTCTCCTCTGTCTACATGTAGTAGGATGGAGGGGAGGGTGAGGCAGTGTCTGGGAGACTTAGCATAGAGGATTAGGCTCAGCTACTCTTAGAGAGAGGTGATGGCAGAGGAGGAAGTATTGTCGGCATCATAAAGAGATGCAGATGTGGAGTGACAGGACCAGGTGCAGGTGACCCTTATGGGAAGGTTATTTAACATCTTTATGTCTAGATTTCCCCATCTGCAAAATAAGAATACTAGTGCCAAGCTCCTAGGGACTTGGGGAACTAAGAGAGATCAATAATGCACAAGGCAGCTTCCTGGACCTAGAATGAGGTACCAAAGAAGTCATCTTTAGGGCTTATACTTCAACCTGCTCAGGTGACCAAGAACATTCCCTGTGGTGTCTTCAAAGGTCCAGAATATCACCCCAGCAGTAAAGTTTATTGTTAATGTTTATCTTACGATACATGGAGATTGACCCTACATCTGATTTCCATTTTCTTCTTTTTTCTAGCTTCCTTTCTTAGTTTTAGGGAAGAAAGCCAACAATGAGTGGGCTGTATAAGCTCAGGTTTCTAGTCTTTTCCGGGCACTGGAGACAAGAAGGTTCACAGGTAGTAGAGGAGGTGAATGAAAAGCATGTCTCAGCATGTCATATTGCAAGTGGAATTTCTGATGACATAAAGGTGGTTTTGTACTGTCTTCATGAAGGTCCTCCCTCCCTCAGGAGGGATATCCCACCCAGACACCCAAATTCCAATGAGCAGTTTCCAAACCTTGAGGTTTTTCTACGTCTAAGAAATTCTGACTGTTGATTTCATTGCTTTCTGAGAGTGGGGCTGTGAAATAGTCCATTGCAATCAAGAGATGTTTTAGTGAATTCAGTCTGCTTCCCCAAGGCCCTCGGGCTTCCTAGAGCTTGACGCACAGAGTGGGAGCAGGAGAAAAAGCATAGAGCGTGAGTTGATGGTGATAAGAAACTATGTGAATGTGACTTCTGACGTAGGACAGGATGAAGTTGTGTGTTTTTTTAATCTCATATTTCATGCAGGGCTGGGCTGAGGATGTGGCAGGCATGGCGTATGCCCTACGTTCACTGCCAGAGGGGGCTCCCTGCCTGCCACAGGTGAGAGCCAGCTCTGGGGTGCCTGCCCCGATGGGAATGGGGGGGGGAGGGGCCCGGCGGGGGAGGGGTGNCTGCCACAGAATCCAAACCTTCATGTCATGAATGCCATTTTCTTAAACCTTAGATTGCTTGGTTTTTATGGTCACACTCTTCTGTGGAACAGAGTACAACAGTATAAAGTATATATGTAAATGTCCGGAAAACCTGGACCTCCCTGCATTCTGTTCAATGCATCTGAATGCTTTATCATCCTGAAGTTGCAAGTACTTTTCAGATGAAGGTTAGGTGTGTTCCATTAAAGCCAACAACCACCCATCTAAAACAAATTGTATGTCCTACTTTATAAATTGGACGTTGAATTATGGCCCTAGACATAATACATTTTGATCCAAATGTTTTCTTAAAATTCTTTTATAGTTTCTACTCTTGACTTTAAATGTCGTGTTTACCTCTCCTCACCCCTACCTTTTTCTGACCCATTTACTTTTTATTATTCAGCCAACAACTTATGCACAGTCTGCTCACTGCTTTACCTGTGTACCCCACCTCCAAATGCCAAGTCTTTTTTTTTAAAAAAAATGACCTGTTCCCAACCTTTTATCATTTTCTACCTTTTCTGGAGCTCTTTTTTATTCCTCTTAACCCCAAAAAAACCAGCCCACCCTTCCTGTCCTAGACCTCCATATCTTAAAGCATCAAGGGTACAAGATCACACAAATGGCTTGCCCAAGTCAAGGACTGCAAATGCCAGCATCTGAGAAATAACTGTGGCTAACTGATTAATCCAGAAACCTCTTCCACATACTGAAAGCAGAAAATAAAGTTAAGACATTTCAGTACATGCCTACCGCATTCAGCCCGTTCTACAAGTAGGTCTTGATAATTGATCCTTTTTGGCTCCTGTAAACAGCCGTCTGAAAGCCTGCACGTGGTATTAGCTTCTAGGGTTTTCCACCTCCACGTCTAACGCCTTGGCCTTCCCTCTCGTTACAGTGGTCAGTATATATCCGGGCTGCTGTCCGAAAAGAGAAAGGCCTGCCTATCCTTGTGGAGCTGCTCCGAATAGATAATGACCGTGTGGTGTGCGCGGTGGCCACGGCGCTCCGGAACATGGCCTTGGACGTCAGAAACAAGGAGCTCATTGGTACGTTCTCCCCAGTTCACAGCGTCTCAGAATCGAAATGAAAACCTTTCCTGGCAGGGTGCATGTGGCCGAATCCATAGGCAGGACATCTGCACATGCAGAAGCAGTGCGTGTATTTGAGGTCGCATTCTTCCAGCTAGCCTTCTTCTTGAAATCCAACGCGCTGATCTCTCTTTTAGAATTTAGAGGAAAACACAGTGTGTGTTGACATTCCTAATGCTTGCAAAGTAAAAACGATCACAGAGCTCAGCACTGGATACCAGTGTCCTGAGCCTCTACATCTCTGTCTGGTTGTTTGTTTGCATTCCACGTGGTGAACCGGAATTCTAATGGCTACATGCCACATCTCTTCCCCTATCTGTTTGAAGATCTGTTTTGGATTAGAGCATACTGGCTCTTTAATCCTATTTTTTAAAGACTCGTCTTCCTCTAATTTGGTATTCAAGAAATAAGGAAGATCTTTTATTAATGACGCATTAAAGAGATCATATATTCATCTATTTATTCAACAAATGTTTATCCATGACCTACTTTGTTCCATGCCTGTTTTAGGCTCAGAGACTTTATCAGTGAGCAAAACAGACAGGAAGCCTCACCCTTGTGGGGTTTGTATTTGGGAGAGGGGAGAGATGCAATGAATAAAATATACATTCACACGAACTCGATGGTGTGTTAGAAACCTTACATGGGTAAAGGAAACCGTAATTGTGAGGCTGAGATTTTATTTAATTGAGATGAAATTCACATAACATTATATTAATCACTTCAGGGTTCGCCATTACAGTGGCATTTAGTATTTTCATAATGCTGCACAACTACTATCTCTATCAAGTTCCAAAGCCTTTTCATCGCAGTAAAGAAAACCCTGGAACTATTACGTAGGCACCCGCGCTTTCCCTCCGCCAAGACCCTGGCAGCCACAGTCTCCTTTCTGTCTCTACAGACATCCCCATTCTGCATATTTCACGTAAATGGAATCATGTCATGTGTGAGCGTTTGCATCTGGCTTCTCCCACTCAGCATAAGGGGTTGTGATTTTAAGTGGGACGTCAAAGTCAAGATAGTTGTGGGAAGGTTACATTTGAGCAAAGACCTGAAGGAGGTGAGAGTAGGTTTTGTGGACATTTAGGAGAAGAGCAAATGGTGGAGGAGCTGGGAGCTATGCGGCGAGTTCAAGGTAACCAAGGGGCTTTTTGTGTCTGGTGCAGAGTGAGTGGTAGGAGCCCAGGTAGGAGAGGCCTCCTGGCTCCTCCCCCTGCAGGTAGGGAAGGAAGATCCCATGACAAGGCTGACGAATGCCTGGAGGAGTGGTGAACGAGGAGACCCCCCTCCCCCAAAAAAAAGACACAAGCCTCCCCACAGACGTGCAGTCCCGCTAGGGCATCTGAGATTAAAGAGAGGATTCTCGTAGGGTCTTTGGCCAATGCCTCATGAAGCCTGGCGAGGCTCCGTGCAGGTAACAGGTGTCGGTGGAGTTCAGGTAGCAGGGAGCCGGATGAGCCACCATGCCAAAGGTGCAGATGGCACCGCCTCTGGGCTGGGGGAAAGGGAGAAAGTGGGTGAGCATGGGCAGCGGGTTGAGATTCCATTCGTGGGGCAGCTGGGGTCCCAGGCGGGGGGCTAAATGTCATACACAAATTTCACACGGAGACGTGGCTCTATTTGCTCTATCCTCATTCCTGAGCGTGGCGTTCCAAGCCCTCTGTGATCAGGAAACCCGGCCCCTTTTTTGCCTGCCATTTCATAATACCTATCATATCCTCCAATAAAAACAAAAGTACTGTGGACCATCATCCATGTAGTTATTTACAGGGAAAACAGACTTCGAATCTTTGTCTAATGAATGCAAGTACTCGTTAAGTTCACGCTGTCTTACAAGCCATGAAAAATAAGCTCACAATTTGATATTTATACTTAGTTTGAAAATAATGTAAGTGTTGCTTATGGATTTTGTATAGTTAAACTAGGCCATTAACTTAGAAGATTACCTGCTCCATATGCACCCTTCCTTTCCTTATGTAGTTGTTTCAGACGGGACAGAGCTGGGGCATCTGATAAAACCCTCTTGCTCCTGTGTAAAATGGAGGAAAAATCAATAGCTAATCAGTCCACTGCCTGGATACTAACTACTAGGTATTGTGTGTTTGCACATTTTATTTCTTTTGGTGGATTAAAATATAACAAAATAGGGAACTATTGATTGGTTTCCTAGCTTCCAGGCACCTCTTCTTTCTCAGAGGCCCGTTATCTAGGACTCTCTCTGAGGCAAGAACATTTGGAGCTCCATATTGCCTATGTTAAATTAAGCCTTTACTATCAAATGTCACCAGCCAGGAAAGGGAGCCAGTCATTTAAAAATAGAACTGAAAATATCCAAGTCACTGGCTTTATGGAATCAATCACTTCTTTCTTGAATGAGAAAAGCAAAATTCACCAACAGCAACAACAACAAAAATAATCCCAACACACCTGCCTTCTCCATCTCCAAGAAAGGAAATGTGACCTCTGCAAGCTCTTTGACTTTAAATATGGTATCAAAGTAGTGATTTTTATAGGAAATGCTGTACAGAATTTTGTGTATTGAAAAGAAAGTTGCAGTGACTTTGAACGAAGAACAGCAACGACGGCCAAGAGCTGAACTTGGACTTCTCTTTTCTGTCACTTCTCGGTCAAAGCTTTGGTGACCGCCTGTGGTTTCATGGTGTTAAAGATCTGTATTCCGAGGACTCTCAGATGAATACCCCTGGTGCGAATCCCACATCTCTGGGTCTAGCTGTCTGTCCAGCACCTCTACTGGCTGTCCAACAGGCATCCCGGATACATCTCCAGACCTGAGTTTCTTAACTTTCCTTCTAACAAAGTCCCTCCACAGTCTTCCCCAACAGCAGTCGTCAGTTTGTCCTTGCCATGATCCAGGAGAGGCACCTTTCAGTGCCCTTTGACTCTTCAGTCCCCATACCTGGTCCGTCAGCAAATCTGATCACTCTTCCCCAAACTCCCACCATAGCCCACCTACCTGGTTATTACCATGGCAATTCCCTCTGCTCTCGCCCCCTACCGTCCATTCTCAACACAGCAGCCAGAGTGGTCCTGTTAAAAGCCTAACCAGAGCTTGACCCCTGTCCTGTCCTCCTCAGTGGAAGTGCAATCCTCACCAGGCAGATATGGCCCTGCTTAAACCAGCTCTCTGATTCCCCTCCACCCTCACCTTCTGCCCTCTCGCTGCTACTAACATGCTGTATTCACAGGTTCACATGTGGTTCACATGAGCCACGATCCTGCCTCAGGACCTCTGAACAGGCTGCTTCTTCTCCAAGGGTCCATGCGCCTCTGCCTTCATCCGTCAGGTGTTCTTTCCAGTAGAACCTTTTCTGGCCACTATTCTTAAATCTCACCCCCTTCTCCACTTCCCTTCTCTCCACAGCATGGGTGACCTCCTAATATATAGCATAACACTTCTCTGTCTTGCATTTTGTCCATCTCCCTGCCCCCGGAACATTTGCCCACTAAGGGCAGGAAGCTCTGTCCCGTTAGTACCCTGGGGTGGCCCAGGAACCCAGAGGGGCACCCAGATCCATCGTAGGACTTAATACATTTTTGCTAAATAAATGACAAAAGTGAAATTCTTCCTGTCTGGCCATCATCTTTGTTTGATTTCTTTAAAATTTTTATTCTTTTTCAAAGAGAGAGAGAGCGAGAGCACATGAGGAGTGAGGGATAGGAGCAGAGGGAGAAAGAGAGAGAATCTTAAGAAAGAGAGAGAATCATAGGGCTCAATCCCAGGATCCTGAGATCATGACCTGAACCAAAATCGAGTCAGACACTCAGCCAGTTAAACCACCCAGGCTCCCCTTTCTGACTGTCATCTTTAAATGAACTCCAAATCAGCAAAACATTAAATAAGCAAATTAAACTTCAAATAAAAACATTTTATGTTAATAAAGAAAATCATTTTAAAAAACCAGTTCATTTTTCTCCTAAAATTTACTAGATGTATGCAGATGTTTAAAATTCAGAAGAAACCCCTTCTTTCCCGTCCCGGGTTCTGGGGTTTCAGTTTAGTTCTTTGTAGATGGTTCTTTTAGTTAGAGTGGGGGAGGAGCTGCTACCACATTTTGGTCGAGGAATGGTTCGTCTTCTAGGACTCGCATTTTGGGAAAAATCCCAATAAACTATCAGACGATGGTCCTCCTAGGCCCTCAGCTCTATTGAGGATCATCTAAAAGGAATGTCCTCTTCCCATTTTGGGGTTTTCGTGGTTCTGTATCTGTCTCTGCCACTGGGCAATAAGTGTATCTACATACCTCGCTCTGTCTGGAGATAGACCTTCACATCCTTCTGAATGATGTGATGATGCAGTAGTCCAAGTTAGTGCACATGCATACATTTCTTTGCTGCCCTCCAAAAAAGGTTAATTATCCTTCGGAGTGAAGTGTTATTTCATCCTTCAGAAAGATTTTTTTTTAAGAATGGTAATAATTCTTTGCTTCAGTGAAAAGAGCAAACAATATTGTATCCCTTTAACAGGTATAAAAAAATGCCATCCATTTAAGCATGTTGACAGGTCCTGATAGGGATGGAAGATACTTATTTTAGCCAAATCCCTACCTTCTCTGCCAACAAACAAATGAAACTCAAAAAAAAAAAAAAAACCTTACAACACTAGACAAAAGAGATATCTGTCACCGGGCAAACATTAGTCATTAACCCATTGCTATCCATCCATGGAAAATAATCCCAAAGGGGGTAATTCCATCATATGTACTGTTCTGTTTGGCTGCATTTGCAGACAGCACAGAAAATCAAGACTGCATCAAAACCATTACTTAGTATAACATGGGCACTGGAAGTAAGTTTCCCAATGGGCAGGATTATCTAGTCTGTGAATGTCTTGGTGCCCCCATTCAAGGCCCTGCCCATGCAAATTGCCTCTTGTTTCTAATGGCTTTTTAATGAACTCTTCAGCCATACCAGTTGTGTGCCATTATTCCCACTTAGACACTTATGGACCTCCCGCTCACCATTCAAAGCTCAGCTCGGGATGACCTTCTGATGAAGGCCATTCCTTGAACTAGAGCAGAGGTGGATAGTACCAACCTGATAAGAAATATTTTAATTTATCTTAGATTATTTTGTTTGTGTACCTTGTAGGCTCTTGTGCGTACGTACAATACATTACCCCCAGTGAGATAATAAGATAAGGGATCAGGTCCCATATTTATTTTTATGTCCTACAGCGCCCAGCGCTTTACTCTGCCCATAACCCCATAACAGGCAATCAGTATATATTTGCTGAAGTAATGCATTGATGAGTGAAACACACTGGTATTTATTCTGAAGAATGATCTGGAAGATGTTTGGGGAATCCCACATTGAGAGAGGAAGGGGCAGGGGAAATGTCTGTTTCAGCTTCCTTCCGCACCTTTCGGGGAATGGGAAGAAAGACAGCTTGGATGATCCCTGAAATCCAGGACTCTTGTCAAACTCAAACTCATTCTGCTGGCCTCCTTGGAAGGGGCTTGCAACTGGATAGAAAATAGTAACGTTTTCCATGTGTGCCTTGATGGCTGCCAGAAGTTCGTGTTGGCAGACTATCTCCACCTCTGTGGGCAGCATTGGCAGAGAAGCAGAGCACCCCTCTTGGCTTCCCAGGCAGTGGCTGCTTGCCACACTTTCTGGCAGACGAGCCAGGGCTGGGCTCTGGAAGCATCCTCCCCACTCCTCCGCATCCCTCACCAGACTGAACAGAAGAACCTTCCACTGTCTCATGAACCTGGCTCTTCCCTAGTTTGCCTCAGCCCTTCACCTCATCCTCTCTGCTTTGCATGGCTGCTTCCCCCTATTATCATTTGGATGGTTGGGTCACCACATCTGGAATGATCTATAAGAATGTTTCTTTGACTGGTGGCCCTGCACATTCATATTATAAGATCCATTCTTCTATTTCAGCTAACTTTCTACTCACTTCAGCAGTTAGCTGAGCCTCTGTCTAAGCAATACGTTCTTGATCGGTTCCAAGCTCCAAGGAGCACAGACAAAATGTGATTCTCTCTGGGGTCGGGAAGGAACCATTTCCTAAAAGAGTCTGCTGGCTCCAAACACAGGTAATGCCCAGGAGAGATGGAGAAGAAGGGAGCCCCAAATCTCCAGGTATACCTAGTGGTGGACATCGCATGCTTTCCAACACTAGTGAAATCATGAACCAAATAAGGGTGATTACTTGTCTGGGACTTAATTATTCATTAAGCAGTAAATCCATTGTTGTTTCTCTTCCCTTTTGGGGATTTACAGATGATCCTTTTTATTTATTCAAGGAACCAGGGGTCAAGGACCTGGAGGCATTCCCCTCCTAGCTTTTTTCTTTCTTGCCACAATGTTTAAATATTCAGGTGAAAGAGTTTATCTGACCACTGTAGACTGTTTATAGCCAGTGATTGCTGACCACATTTAAAGGACAACATAAAACGTTTCTTTAAAGTGGAAATAAAGACTGAATAAAGGAAAAAAATAATGAATTCTGTCAATAGAATGACCTCTTCCATGACACTTTTTTACCTAGGGAGAAGTGTATTTTCTTTTGGAAAATTTGAGGGATGGGGGTGGGGGAAAGGACTCTTCATTATATCAATACTGTCCTGAATGTTGCATAGCTTTGTAAGCCTGTCCTTTTATTTAGTGATCTCACAGCTGAAGTTTTGGAGATGTGTATCCATGGAATTATAGACCTGGTGGTAATGATCTTCATCCAAACCTTGGGATGCATTTTTATTTAATTCTTTAATCATAAGCATGTTCTCAGGGGAATAAAAAGATACCTACAGCAGGTTCTCCATCTCCAAGAAGAAGCAATATTACTCAGGAGGTCCTTCTTCAAAGTTTATCTAAATTCTTTGGCCCAGGATTGAAACACATCTTGGTTATCATCCTCTGTCACTGAGAATATCACTGTGTACCCGCAGTGGCTCCTAGCAAAACTAGAGAACAGAGAGCTCTAAAAATGTAGGGACAGCGTGTGTGTGTGTGGGTGTGTGTGTGTGTGTGTGTGTGTGTGTGTGTGTGTGTTTTATTTTCTCGTCTCATGTAGATGGCTCACATATGGCAGAACATTCTGGGATATGGGCATCCCATTGTGCAGCGCAGCCCTCTCACAGGTCAGTCATTGTACAGCCCTGAGTGCACCTTCCTTACCTGTGTTCTTGACCCTGGGGAATCCCTCCTGTGCCTAGAAAAAGACCAAGAAGCTCTAGAGACTTCAATGCACCTGGAAGGCTGTGAATTATTTGCACCCTTGGAAATGTGTAAGCTTCACTTTATTAAGTAGGTTTGAGGACATTTTAGAGACATACCTTCTCTGCTTTTCAAACGTGTTTCTTCAGACCCTGGCAGATGTTGTTTTAATTAAAACACATGCAATTTCAATTAGTATTTTAAAAGGAAGCCTGGCTTCCCAGACAGGGTGATTTATCGGAGCACTCTTTGCCGGCTCTTTAATAACTTGATTTCACAAGCCAAGTTCTAGGCAGCAGGAAAACTGTGTGCTTTGGCCAAAACTTGGTATCTTCAGATTAGGTGCCTATGTTAGAGCCCCCAGACTCAAGAACCTAATCTCGTGAATGCTGCATTCCTTTCCAGTGGCACCATGGATCCTTCGTTAATTAACTTCGGACACCTGTTGGGGAATGTTGGTGTCTGTGCCTGGCAGATAAGAATTGCTTGGAAGGGGAGTTGTAAATAAATCGAAGGGCCGATAATTATTTTATTAAACGAGACTTAATGATTCACCCCTTGGAAATACTCCATGTGGGAAATAAGCAAAACTGACTGAAATTTGTGGTTGATCCAAATTTTCAGAACCTCTACTTAAAGACCTCAAAGAAAAGGGAGAAAAAGAACTCACCTAACTTTACTCTGACTAGTTAGATATTCATTTTATGCCTAGCCACACAGTTTCAGAAGAAAATGATGTTAGGAAGGGAATACATGAGAAATGCAATGGATCTCCTGACTACCCCCAAATCCTGAGAATCTAAAAATAGCAGAGGGTTTTAGCAGAGCTGTGTTTTTAAATTGAATTCGTTGTATGTGTAAACTACCATCTTCTCCCCTTGCCTGCTTCAGAAAGAAATGTTTAATCATTTGGAAAGTATTGATCTTTTTACTCTCTGATACTAAAAATAGTGGATTAGAAAATAGTTGAAGACTTTAAAGATGAATGCTGTTTTAGCCATCCGGGCTTATGTTCCACTGTATTTATTGTGCTGGATTTGAGGAATTATAGAGTAGGTAAGAACAGCCATTAACTGGGGGTTCTGGCTTCTAAAGAAAGTGTGTAGACTGGCACCATATATGGAATGTGCCAGTCAGTGGTTCCGCCCTTGAGGCAATAAAAGGAAAAGGCAGATGGTGTAGAGACAGGGCAGCCATCCTGGGAAGAAGGACACAGCAAGCCTCAGGCAAGAAGCTGAGGACCCAGGAGGCAGGTGAAAGATGGAGGTACAGCCTCTGGCCAGGCCCTGCGATGCTGGTGTGTAAACCAGCATAAGCAGAAAGAACAGGCTTCGCTCCTTGAGAAGAAGCAAGCTTGAGAAGATAGAGCTCATCCATTCAACCTATCAGACTAGAATCAAAGAGATGCTTGGTTAAGAGGAGAGAGGAAGCAAAGAGTCATTCCCAGCAGCGATTCACTAAAATATTCTGAGTTGTTTCAAGAAATTCTCTTATAACTAAGAAAGTTCATGCAAGTTCATTTACTGTCTAGCAGAAAAGCCTAACTTTTTTTCCCCAAATGTATTTTTTTAAGGCAATGTACTTTTATTTTTTTATTGTCCAGATTGTTTTCTTTCTTTCTTTTTTTTAATTTAAATTCAAGTTAGTTAACATATAGTATAGTATTTGGTTTCAGGAGTAGAATTTGGTGATTTATCACATACATGTAACACCCATTGCTCATCCCAACAAGTGCCCTCCCTAAAGCCCATCATCCAGTTAGCCCAATAATGAAGCAGCAGAAAAAGAATCATGTTGAGTTTTTTTTTTTTCCAATTTAAAATGAAGTTTTCCTATTCAGTTTTGTGCCCTGTATTGTCTTTGAACAGTGTCAGGTAAAATAAATGGCTTTGGAGAGGAACGATAAAAGATAAGTGACTTGTTTCCAAAAGCCCGTAATATCCTTTGGGCCAAATTTTATCATCCTTATTATTGAACATAGGTAGCTGAACTTGACACAGTACCAGCCAGGCTGGGGCAGGCATATAGTGATGTGTAATGTGTCTCTTTCAATTACAAGTCATCAGTAGTCCAACACTAGAGCATTCAATGTGCAAGATAGATCAAAAAAAACTTTTAAAAATCAAGTCTCCCTTTGACACTTGAACAGTTTTATTTGCTCATCCAAAAGGAAAGTCGTCACCATGAAATGGACAGTAGTGGGGTTAAAGTTTTTAATTGAATATTAATTAACTCCAGAAACTGATACCACCTAGCGTCCGCGTGAGAGTCAGGTCTATTTTAGGAGCGACCTTGTTATTCTTAAAACGCCAGAATCCAGTGTGCGTGTGAAAGACGACCCATGGGCTTCTCTCACCAGCAGATGGTCATGGAGGGGCCAGTGTATCCCAGGATCACGGGGAAGACTGTAGTGAGCAAAGCTGCAACTTGAGACTTTGGACCAGAGTTCCCGCTGGAGTGAACCATGAATGGGTGGCAAGGGTGCTGAAATTGTGATGCCCTCTGCTTCAAGGTCTGGGTAGCCCCGGAGTCAGCC
Source organism: Crocuta crocuta (assembly GCF_008692635.1). NCBI lineage: Eukaryota > Metazoa > Chordata > Mammalia > Carnivora > Hyaenidae > Crocuta > Crocuta crocuta. Next base: position 3,182,349 of record NW_027551559.1, read on the forward strand.
ACCCACCCAGATCCATGGCCTCCAAGGGCATAGCTGTTGTCCCACCAAGCTCTTACCACCCCCCGCCCCCAACACACACACACACACATTGCAGGTACTTTGTTTTCTGTGTGTGCCACGCTGAGGTAACAATCTGGAAGTTCTGCCCAACAGGGACCTCCCACCTTCACACCCCAGCACAAAGCATCTTCTCCGTGTCACTCTCTCCGGAGCCCAAAAGCTTGGATATTCAAACCGTCATCTCTCTTCTCTTCAAATACTAATCCAAACCCTAGTCTTTTACCTGCCTTCCTGTTTCCAGTGGTAGAAATGGATAGAAACTTTAGGAGTTTTTTCTTCCTTTTCTTTCTCCCTGTAGATGATCCTGATTCTTTCCTTGTATTTCAGGGAATTTCTTGATGTCCGTGTATGATTCCTGTGCCTTTCGCCGTGTGTCTCACCTGTAGTGTGGCGGGTCTGGTGTGTACCGCAGCTTCTTGCCTGGGGCTTTGCCGCCTCCACCTTCCTGTGCTGCACCCCCACATCACTGTTCACCCTCAACTCTGGGTAGTACTTCGACTAAGGGCTCTTCCTAGTTTCCATGATGTGAATGACCTAAGGAACAGGGCTGTGTTGACATGTAGTAGATACTAAGCTTTATCTGAATGAATAACTGGTTGAAGTCATATATTGTGCTTTCATAAACCAAATTCCCATTGTCCTGTGTAGATTTTCCTAATTATTCAAAGTTGGTTTGGAGTTTTAACTTATATACTACAGCATTTTTGACAATGGAGACCTGCCTACCCACACCCTTCTTCCTCACCCTGAGCATACCACCACCCCTACATCCCTAAAAATAGAACTGCATGCTTTATTTTTATTGTGCAAACCAAAGCAGATGAAAAGCACTTTGTCAGGACATAATCTCAGTTGTACGTTGGAGTCTCCTGAACCCCAACCCCAGAGATGCTCATGTATTAGCTCGTATTTTGAGGACCCCCAGGGGATTGTAATATATAGTCAAGGCCGAGAACTACTCCTTTAGAGTTCTCTAAGACCCATCATAAATAAAAACAGCCTGCTGATCTCCTGCAAAGCTGCATTCTTTCAATTTTGAAATATTTCATAATGACAAGTCTAACCCTAAGCACTTTTTACTAAGACCATTCCATTTCTTTGATTGGAACACGAAATTTTTGCTCCAGAAATTGTTCTGTTCCACAAGTTTTCCTTACAGTATTGTATCTAATGAATAATGGCTTTGAAATAGCTAATTTCAGGTCAGATCACCACTAACAATATTGATACCTAGACTCCAAACAAAACATCGGAACATCACGTGGGTATTATTACTCCCTCGTTTTAGTATAATTTCCCGGATCACACTTAGATGAACATATCATGTGCTTCTTCGGCGTGGCAAGGCATTCTCACTTTACCTTTTTGCTTAATAAAGCCATTCATGCTTAAGACAAGTTTAATCAAGAGGACGAGTGTAAGGAGCTTGGTGAAAATCTCACAGGCAAGTGTAACACTGACAATAGAGGTCAGTACTTAGAAGACCATAGGGAATATCTCAGGTCTTCTGATGGGGGCCAGGTTTTCCCTTTGACATCGCTCTTGCTCACTCAGGGTCTCTGAGCCCCTCCCACCACCACCACCCAGGAAGCCTGCATGTGTCCAGCATGATTCACTGGGAGGTTTGATAGCCCTGTTCTCCCCAGCACCACCCACCTGCGGCCCAGTCTTAGCTAATCTTTGGAACCTAAAGCCCTGATCCTTCTAGCAGCATCCAGATCTTCCCTTTCCTGCAGAAGCCCATAGCTTCTTTGAGATTGTGTCTGCCTACATGTGTAGGTTAAGAATACCTGTTAGCAAGCAAAGGAGAAGAAAAATAAACAGAAAATATACAAATTAGTACTTTGAGATGTAATCCTGCCTCAAAATCATTCTTCAAAAAAGCTACAGTGGGGGCACCTGGGTGGCTCAGTCCATTAAGCATCCAACTCTTGGTTTCAGCTCAAGTCATGACCTCGTGGTTTGTGGGTTCCAGCCCCGCATCAGGCTCTGCACTAGCAAGAAAGATTCTCTCTCTCCCTCTCTCTCTGCCCCTCCCTGGCTCACAAGCTCTCTCTCACAATAGAGAAACACTAAAAATTACTAATGTTGGTATTACCTTTTTGGGAGCTATTTTTTCTTGAACTAAAGCTACTTCTCTCTTCCCAAATACACTCTTCTTGGCTGCTACCTTATACCTTATACCTGAATGATTGTTAAAGTGTGTTCTCTTTGATGTGCAGAGGTGATGCTAGGCAACGCACTCTTCGAGTTGCTCTTGAATCTGTTGTGACAGGATTTCTCAGACGCCCCTCCATCGGGTCCCCTCCCCCAGCCCTGATGAGCAGTGTATGTTGTGTACAGGGTTCTCTGGGGCTGCGGTATGGAGGCTGCATCAGCTATGGGGAGAAGTCACGGGCTCCTCTGAGGATGAAACTTTTGACCTTGCTTTTTTGGCAGGATGCTAATCTACCAAATTGAGGAATGGCAGGCAGTGGGGCAACCCAATGAGTAATTCCATTGGCTTCCCCGAACATTCCTCAATGGACCTGATACTCAACATCATAGCGTGTGCATCACCCCTTTCTATAACACCTCACTTACCCAAAGGAGCAATATTGTAACTGTATTCCATTGTCACCCACTCTCACTGCTGGTCCAGGCTGGGGAAGAATAGGGGGTGAATAAGAAGAGGTGGGGTAGATGATGAACACTGGCAAGAATATCTGTTGATGACGGAAAAGGGTATTGTTTCTAAAGCATCATTAGAGGGGAAAACACAGAATTTTCACTTACCCTCCTTTCCATTAGGCAAAGGGCTAGAACTAGCTGAAAACATTTGAATTACAAAGTAGGCGGCCACCCCTGGATCAATGTTTTAAATGGTAAGCATGTGACTGTACTAGCCAGTTGGACAGAAACGATCTATGAGCAACAGACGACGAATTCCAAGCATTCAGTAGCTAAGTACGGTTTGCAATAAAATCCATCCTAAATGGGTGAGTGAGCTCACACGTATAAACACGATTGCATCCTCGGTAATTAGGTGCACTGGGGAAGGGACGGGCTGACTGAGCCACGGCTTTGCCATCTTCCCACATTGGCTTAGGAGGGCATCTCAGGAATCCTGCTTTGTTCAGTTTCCCACCGACTCCAAAGGTAACCCCAGGCCAGCCTGCTAGGCTGTAGGCGGAGATGGAGTGGAGGTTTGGGGGTGTTGGAGGTTTGGGGGTGTAGAACCTGGAGAGTAGTGCTGGGGAAACAGAAGGAACCGCGGACAAGAGGCCATATTGATGACGAGTAACCGGTACCCGCCTGCTCCCTGACGTGTGGGGTAAACTGGACACGACATACACGAATGGCAGTCCCATAGACTGTCAGTCTAACTCAACTAACAAATCAGTTAGTTAGTCTAACAAGGAGCAAGGGGATTGAAATGTATCCAGCCTTCACTATAAATCTGATGAATTCATTATTTTTCTCTAAATATCCTGCTGAACTTTTTGAAACGGATACTGCATTTCTGTGTTGCTTCGGTAGGGGATTTTTAACTCCCAGAGGAGACAAAGCCGGGTGGGCCCAGGCCTGGGGTGGGGTCCGGTCAGCTGCAGTCCCGTCCTCTGGGAGAGCAGAGTGACGCTCTGGATTCTCCCGCTGATGAGAGCGGAAAAGTGGGGAAAGAAGGAGAGGTGCGTGGACTGGACCTGCCCATCTTCCGGGCAGGGCACAGCTTCCGGTGACTTCACGCTTCCTGTCACGCTGTCTCTTATCTTTCCATAGCTGGCTGCCCAGGGACGGTGGGAGCCGGCCTCCTCGTTGTTTGGAAATCTCCAGGCTCAGGACCTTTCACAGATTACATCTGTTATCTCGTCTTTGCTCAGTCGTTCTCCACTCCCCCACCCCCCATTTCAGAGACCTGTCAGATTCTTTATTTGGACCATGGAAAGGGAGGGTTCAAATATGTGCATAAAATTAGCCCCATCACTGGGCTGAGGCTAGCTGGTATCTTTACTTGGAGGATGGAAAGGGAATGAAATGGGACCTGCCTTCCTCTTAGGCTTCCAGTTAAAGACTGAGGAAGAACTCCATTCCTCTTTTCCCTGATGTTCCCTGAAGTTCTCTCTCTCCCTCTCCCCCCCCCCGCCCCTCTTTCTCTTCCTCCCTCTCTGTCTCCCGATCTCTCTGTCTCTCCCTCTCCCTCTCTGTCCTCTCTTTCAATTTCCCACTCTCCCTCTCTGTCTCTTTCTTTTTAGCAAAGAGTATGTGAGAGTCTATTTAACTCTTAAAGTTGGAAATTTAAAAAATTATTAAAATCAAAACTTCATCTTCATTCTCTCAAGCCTAATTGTCATGGCCCAAAGGAAACCATTATAAGGCTGTTGGGGACAGTCCGTCAGTCATTGATTTCATTAGGTTAGTAAAGGAAGTGTATTTTGTTGTTGAATTGAGGAAGGAAAATTTAAGACACTTTTTTTCTGCCAAAGGTATTCACTGATATTTACTTATTCATTTAATTTTCTTGAAGTATAAAAGACTATATATTTATTAATAGTTCCCCTAAAGTTCTGAAGTCATTTTACTGTTTCCTACTCCCACTGCCAAGGGCATTGCCCCACCCTGTCTTGTAGTCTTTCTCTTTCTCTTTCTTTTCTTTTTTTTCTTTTCTTTTTTTTTTTTAATTCTCAAGCTAGTTAATATTTAGTGTAGTCTTGGCTTCAGGAGTAGATTCCTGTGATTCATCACTTACATATAACACCCAGTGTTCATCCCAACAAGTGCCCTCATCGGTGGCCATCACCCATGTACCCCACCCGCTTAATTAACCCTCAGTTTGTTCTCTGTATTTAAGAGTCTCTTATGTTTTGCCTCCTTCTCTATTTTTATCTTATTTTTCCTCCCCTTCCACTATATTCATCTGTTAAGTTTCTCAAATTCCACATGTGAGTGAAATCATATGATATCCGCCTTTCTCTGATTGACTTATTTCGCTTAGCATAATACCCTCGAGTTCCATCCACGTTGTTGCAAATGGCAAGATTTTGGTTTTTTTCATCACCAAGTAGTATCCCATTATACATATACATACATCACATCTTCTTAATCTGTTCCTCAGTTGATGGGCGTTTGGGCACTTTCCATAATTTGGATCGGGGTGCATGTGCCCCTTCAAATTAGCATTTTGTATTCTTTAGGTAAATACCTAGTAGTGCAATTGCTGGGTCATAAGGTAGTTCTATTTTTAATTTTTGGAGGAATCTCTATGCCGTTTTTCAGAAGGGCTATACCGGTTTACATTCCCACTAATATTGCAATAGGGTTCCCCTTTATCCACATCCTTGCCAACATCTATTGTTTCCTGAGTTGTTAATTTCAGCCATTCCAATGGGCCACACCCAATTCTTACCTGACATGTCTCCTGAGGCAAGGGAAATAAAAGCAAAAATTAACAATTGAGACCTGGTCTAGATAAAAAGCCTCTGCACAGCAAAGGAAACAATCAACAAAACTAAAAGGCAACTGATGGAATGAGAAAAGATATTTACAAATTCCTGGTAATCTCCTTGACAGGAGTGTTCACCACATAGGGCCTGGAAGGGGTTTCTGTCAGTTTGTTGATAGAATCAAGGATTTTGAATCATTGCTAGAATTAGTAAGAGCCAGGGGTCTGTTATTTATTTTTGCTTGCGAACTTTCTAAAAGACGTTTGGACAACTATTTATCCCCTTCACACTTTTAAATTTAAATTGTTGCCAAGGATATGGCTTTTTGTGTGATATTTTTAAAAATGAAATCAACACATCCTGGGGTGCCTGGGTGGCTCAGTCAGTTAAGCGTCCAACTTCGGCTCAGGTCATGATCTCGCAGGTCATGGGTTTGAGCCCTGCGTTGGGCTCTGTACTGACAGCTCAGAGCCTGAAGCCTGCTTTGGATTCTGTGTCTCCCTCTCTCTCTGCCCCTCCCCACTCATGCTCTCTCTCTCTCCATCTCTCAAAAATGAATAAACATTAAAAAAAAATTTTTTAAGGAATGAAATTGACACATCCCTATTTTAAATATAGCTGAGAAATCTGAATACCATAGTAGTTCAATGTCTACCATTATCCTTTTTAATAATATATGAGTAGGTTTCTCATTAATGTTAGAACTTATACATAATTCCTTTACTCTTTAAACATGTGATCATTATGCATTCCTTAAGAATTTTACCCTGATTGATGTATTTTATGCTTAAAAGTCTCATTGATCATTCTTTCAGCAAATTAAAATGTATTTTTTTATATTTTTATGGTATTAGGTTTTAAGTTAAAATCATCTTATGGATTAAGTTGTTACTATAGTTAGTAGCAGGGTACAATTGATCAAAATAACATGTTTAATAAATCTTGATTAAAACCTTTAAATGTAAAAAGCAAAATCATATTGGAAATTTATTCCTTAGATGAATGAGCCCTTTTATCCCAATCAATTCCAAGAAGCAAAAAAGAATATTATTGCTTGAATGAACAGGGTTCACTATCAATCATTTCTCAAATTTTTATAGACTTAAATACAGAGAAACATCACTCACATATAAAAGGTGGAGGGAATAGAAGATCTTTCTTTATAGCAATATCACTTGATTCTTTGACCTTCTTACTCATTTTATTTCAAAAATCTCATTGGGTTCCATCATCAGAGGTTATTGTTTAATTTATTTATTTTTGAGGGAGAGAGAGAAGGAGACAGGATCTGAAACAGGCTCTGCAATGACAACAGAGAACCCAGTATAAGGCTCGAAATCACAAACTGTGAGATCATGACCTGAGCTGAAATCAAGAGTCAGATGCTTAACTGACTGAGGCCCCCAGGTGCCCCTAATTTTAATCATCTATCAAATGACAACTTGATTAGGTTTTCCTTCAATGTTGCACACAGTAAGGAATTGGAACAAAGATGAACTGCCCATCATTAGACTTGTTTCCTTCTCAAATCAGACACTAACACTTTGCTAAGACCCTTGATTTGGACTCTGGAAATGTTGGCCATTCTGGCATAGGGAGGGACTTGACTTGGTTTTGTTCATTGAGAGAAAGGAGGCTATGAACGTGTGCATGGGGGTGCTTTCCAGCAGATCGGTTTGGTGAGAGTGCGTAAGAAGGCAGGGAGCTGACAATGAGTTCCTTGAAAACTCCAAACAGCACATCCCCTTGGCAAGTCTTCATGAAACCACAGGGCACACGGTGCCCAGTTTGGAGACCAGTACCCTGGGGGAACCTGAGCCCTGATGGACTCTAGCTCTGACCTTCACATTGTTCCCATGTGACCAAGTGTTGATCCATTCTTGATGGATGAGCTGTGTTTCCACAAGGCATTTCTACACAGGCCAGTTTTGAGCCGAAGTTCCCCAGAGGGAGCTTACCACATTGAGAAGAGCAGCCAACGCGTGGTGAGAAACACCAGGCAAGATTTAAGGATTACATTTGAAGCTAATTAAGACTACACTACGAATTTTATGCTAGATCATAATTTCTTATCTACATATAAAGTATCATTATTGGGACAATGAGTAGAGTATTTAAAACTTCCTGGGGACTAATTTATGTAAAGAAGCCCAGCTTTCAGACCAAAAGCTTCACAATTCAGTTCCCATACCATAAAAATCTAATGTGATTGTTTAATACAGTTGCCAAGATATTGAAAAAAAGAAATAGCTGGCTATTTCCAGAGGTTAGCATAATTTTCTCCTTGTGTATTGACTTCCAAGCGTAGAATCAATTTATCTCCTTATTCATTCATTTAAGCAATGAATGAATGCCTTGTTGAATGCCTACTATGTGCCAGTCACAAAAGAGCATCAAAGTCAAGCTTCCTGGCTTTTGTGGTCTAGGGGTGGAAACAGTTTCAAAATGAAGCAAACAATATTTACCTTCTTCTCTGGAATGTGAATGAACTAGTCTAAGGGATTGGGATGTGAGGTAGGGAGGAGAATGTTGAATGTGGTGTTCAGAATGACCTCTACGGGGGGTCACATCTGAGCAACTCCTGAGTGATGGACCAAAGCCAGCCATTAAGCCATCTGGAGAAAGAGCTTTCTGGGCAAAAGGACCAGTGACAGCCAAAACCCTAGTGCAGGAGGGGAGCTTGGCATGCAGAAGAAACAGTGGTAAGGTCAATGTTGTTGCAACTGGCAAATGATGCAGGAAAGGTCAGAGAGGCTGGTGAGTGTGAAATCCCTCTAAGCCAGGATAAAGACTCTGAAGGATCTTTAGGAATCTGCATTCCTTAAAGCCCTCTCTGGCTGCCGGTTGCAGACTAGGCTGCAGGAACTCAGGAAGGCCAGTGAAGGTTTGATTTGGGTAGTCTGGAAAGGAGATCATACACTGCACAGCATAGCAGTGGGGTGGGGAAAGAAATTTTCAAGGCAGAACCAGTAGGAATTGCTGACGGGTGGAGCACAAAATAGGAATAATAATAAATAGGGAAAGAGCAGAAGAGATCAGTTGGTAGGAGTTTGGTTTTGGACTGAAAGTTTGAAATGTCTCTTAGACGTGGAAGGGAGATGCCTGGTAGGGAATTGGGAATATATGTCTGAAGCTCAGGATTGATAACATTAATTGGTGCATCATTGGTGGAAAAAACAAGATATTTAAAGTCATGGTCCAATTATTTTAATTCTCTAAATACAGAAACAGCTACAGGAAATCTCATCTTAAAATAAAGTGCCTAGCCACAGGTAGACAAGCATTTCTTGGCTCATTAACCAAAGATAGGTTTCTTACATAATTGTCTTCTTCTTCTTCTTTCCTCTTTGAATAAAGCAGACAAGAGATAATGTTCTTTCTTTGCATGAGCGCAACTGGAAAATATAAAACCACATATGTTCAAACAATTTTAGAATTATCTCTAGATCATATTGTAAAGTACTTTTAGGTGTGTGTGACTTGCGGAAGTACAGTGAATAGCCCCTTATTCCTGTACTGCAGGAGAGGCAATCATGCCTGTTCATCTACCCCAGGGAAAAATATAGGGGTGGGGGTGGAGAGAGGGTCAACCAGTTCTGACTGATGAGCACTCTAGATTTCCATCCACTGGTCTAGACTCTCTTATTGGGTATTATTTGTTTTACTTTTATTTCCTAAGGCTCATTATTCCACACAGTCGTATTTTACTACTGACATTTTCATCTTTCTAGTAATTTGTGTGTGTGTGGAGTCATCCCTTATTATAATGCTTCTGGGAATGGATGAATCCCTGTGAACGGGACAGCAGACCCAGCCATTCCATCTTGTTTGGGTTTCCATGTGGCAGAAATTGTTTCAGAGGGCCTGTAAGTTATTTTTCTGAGGAATATATTCTAACGGAAATGCCACTAGTATATTTATAAATGCAGCAGGGCTAGCCACCCTCCCTTGACACCACTCGTACAAATGCTGTGGTAGTCAACTTATCTTCCATTTTTCAGCTGTGTGCAGGTCTTGGCAGGAAACTTTGTCAAACATTTACAAGTGACAATAGCCTGTGGTGAGGCAAATGCCTCCACAAGATACAAATCTAATTGATAGAGGACCATTAGAGACATTTGTACTCAAACTCGCCTTATTTTGCAGGAAAAAATACTTTGCTTCCTTCTTTTTCAATTTGAGTTAAGGCACCACAAAATTACCATTTTATTTCTATTGCTGGATGTGGATATATATACACGCAGGTGTAGATACAGATATTGGATATAGACAGCTTCTGTGATACTTTTTCTTATAACCTGAGTGCTTTTTTCCCATTTATTTGAATTTCGGTTGGCAATGGGTGAATGATTTTCTTAATCTCATATGTAACTGGATCTTTGTATGAGACCAGAGTTGTTATAAGCAATGTGACTTTTGGCCCAAGACATTTTTAGAGATGTATGTGACTCTTGGGGATTGGAAAATCGCAGTGGTTCTGACTTCATATTCCCAAAAGATTGTTCGTGTTTTTTCACTCACTACCGAGACCCAGATCCGTAGTATTGACGATCCACTCAATCCCGCCCATTAAACAATCAGTATTCCCCCTGCAAGCTTCCTGCTTCCTCTAGTGTTCTGGCTGCCCCATCAGTGAAGACTCTGGTTCTGGTAGCCCAAGATGTCAGCCTTGGGACAGCCATCCTGTACATAGAGCCATGAGCTGGAAGAAGGATGGTGACGATGGCAAGCAATTCTTTAGAATGCAGATTAAAGGGCAGGCATTATTATATAAATAGACCTACGTCACAGCAATATAACACAAGGCAGGGATTCCACACATAGAGATTAAGTGGAAAATGTTCAGCATGAAATTACCTTCAGAAAATTCAGAATGATGCACATCCTGACCTGACCCCAAAGCCCTTGGATCTGAGTCTCCGGCACGGAGCCTGAACAGATCTCTGTCTTCTGAGCTCCGCAGGCAGTGTTCATACCCAGTCCACGTTGACCATCATATATATTGTATTGTGCTAATTCTTACCAGGTCAGCCATTTCTTCTTATGAACACGTACTGCCCTTTTCACTCTTACTGGGCTACTTCTTACTGAGCTCTGAATTGTTATTTACAGAGAGTATTAGCACCTTAAAAAGACTCAAGGCAAGTACCATTAAGATTGTACAATGATGTGGAAACTAATTTGACAATAAACTATTTGTAAAAAATAAATAAATAAATAAATAAATAAATAAATAAATAAANTTGAGCATCTGACTTCAACTCAGGTCATGTTCTCACAGTTTGTGGGTTTGAGCCCCGCATCCCGTTCTCTGCTGTCAGGGCAGAGCCCACTTCGGATCTTCTGTCCCCTGCTCTCTCCGCCCCTCCCCTGCTCATGCTCACTCTCTCTGTCTCTCTCTCTAAAATAAATAAACATTAAAAAGTAATAATAATAGGAGCACCTGGATGGCTCAGCCAGTTAAGTGTCTGACTCTTGACTTCAGCTTAGGTCATGATCTCACGGTTCCTGAGTTTGAGCCCTGCATTGGGCTTTGTGCAGACAGTGTGAAGCCTGCTTGGGATTCTCTCTCTCCCTCTCCCTCTACCCCTCCCCCATGCTCTCTCTCTCTCTCAAAATAAATAAACTTAAATAATAACAATGATGATGATGATGATGATGATGATGAAATTTGGAAGGGAAATGATGTCATTTTGAAATAATATGTGAACTATATTAGATTGCATATTATACACTAAACATAGGAATAAAACTAAAATTTTGCCTGGATTTACTTAAATTTATTTATTCAATACCTCATTTGTCAGCATTTCTTTAGTAATACTGTAAGTTAATTCACTCCGTGAACATTAACTGAGTGATCACCATATTCAAGGCATCGTGCTGGGTGCTGGGATTCAGTAACAGGTATTTATTTAGATTCTTGAAAGAAGGCTCACTGATAGTATTGAGATATGAAGGACTTGTTCTGAGAAATGAAAGCCATTGTTCACACATCTTGTTTTCCTTCAAACATAGTGGGAGACCCCCCATGTCTCCCCTCTGTTGCCCGGAGTCCCAGCATGCAACTTGGTTCTTCCAGGTGTGGGCATCTAAGACCCCACCCCCCATGCGACTGTGACCACAGAGCCTACTTCTCTCCACAGCCAGGAAACGTGCCCAAACCAACATAGCACTGCAGGTCCACTCCCTTTCTTCACCACACACAGATATTCCACCACGAGCAAGCCTGTCTGGCCACTTGGCTTGTGGCATACCAACCCCCCACTGCGCTTCCTGTCCCACATCACTGTCCACCACAACCTCACATGGAGGTCGACAGTGACAACATGGAGGCCAACAGCAACAGGCCAGTTTCTCCTTTGCTTTTCCCTACATGTGTTTTCTTTTTTTTTTCTTTTTTTTTTTTAATGTTTTATTTATTTCTAGGAGAGAGAGAGAGAGACAGAGGCAGGGGGGGGTCAGAGAGAGAGGGAGTCACAGACTGAAACATGCTCCAGGCTCTGAGCTGGCAGTCAGCACAGAGCCCAACACGGGGCTCGAACCCACGAACCCCCATGAACCGCGAGATCATGACCTAAGCAAAAGTCGGACGCTTAACCGACTAAGCCACCCAGGTGCCCCCCTACGTGTGTTTTCTATCCCTAAAGCCAAAGACCACCTGGTGTGGTACCACCAAGCACAGCTTAACTCTACAACCACCCAGTGCCAGCCACTTTGAGCCATGCATGCCCAGCTCCTGGCTTCAGACGGTCAAGAGGAAAACTTTGTCTGTCAACTTAGGTCCCAATAGTAATGGAGGTGGGGGAGGCAGGAGTGGTGGCCAGTGAATTGACAATAGACAAGCTAACAGGAGAAAAGACAAAAGTTTATTCACGTGCATGTGGGATGCTCACTGAACAGCTAGGAGATCTGGTTCACAGGGAGAGTGGGGGAGAACAGTGCTTCTAAGGACACAAATGGAGGGTATGGTGGATTCCATAAAGTTTATTTATGCAATTCCTCATCCTGGTGCTAAAAGTCAGGCTCCTTCTTGGCTGGAACGTTCCCAGAAAGAGGATTTATGGCGTCTTCCTTTTTGGAAAGCTCTGCCTTTAGTCAGATAAGGGTAGCTCAGAAAAGGCTTCTTTCTATATCCACGTATTTCAGATGTCTCCAGTTTAAAGTAATCTTTATGTCATTCTGTTGGGTCCCTTCAAGATCTTGGGAGTATCTGTTCAGCCTTACTTATGGCTACAGTTCCAATGTCCTTAACCCCATTTTCCCAACCTTTTTACTCTTTTCATTCCTCAGTCCAGCCTGTGGTATAAAAGAAATGATTTAGGTCTTGCCAGACCTCAAGGAAGCATTCACGCGACAGGTAGAAAATAGGACCCTTCACACCACTGAACCTTAAGCAGGCAAATAGCTGTCATGGAGCCCAGGCACTTTTCTAAGGAAGCACGTCAAGGCTCTTGGTCTGCTATTTAACATTAGAGAGTATGCTAAAAGTGAGAAACTAGAAACAGACAGGAAATATTGGAGGCTGAAAATGTAACTGCTCTTCCTATTCATATTAACAGAGAAGAGTCTAGGACTACTTCGTGTGGGGCAAAAACTCATGATAAGAATATGATTATAAAGCAGAAAAGCCAATGACGCCCCCAATGAAAACAATGAGTCATCCAGAAAGTGTTAGATTATGTTAACTGTACCATCTAGCAAGACTTCAACTTTAACACAAGAAGTGCTCTAATGCTTCACTTAAAGCAGTGGCAGCCAAAAAGCAAGGACTTTTTTTGAGGACAAGCTAGAGACGATGTGTGGGGCGAGAGGTAAGGATTGGGACAGGCTGCAGGGTCGGGGGCAGAGGGGCGATGCAAGGGGTTCCCAGTCATGAGATGGGGTTCGCAGGGACTCAAGGAAAGTAATAAGAGGAAAGTGTGTCTCTTACCCCCTCCCTTTTAAAAGGTGTCTTTTCCCTTTGCTAATCTTTTATTTCCGGCTTAAGGACCAGTCATGGCATATGTTTTCTAGCTTGAATCCCTTGGGCAGATTGTGTGCCGGTGCCTTTGTTTCTTCTTGTTTGAAATGGAGAAAATGATAGTTTTGACCTGATCTGGCTGTCCTGACAAATAAATGAAGACCTATGGAGTGCTTAGAACAATACTGGGAACATGGCAGCCCTCACCACGGTCATTCCTCCTGTGCCTCGCTGCCATCTTAGCAGAACTAACTAATACTAGTTCTAGTAGTAGTTACTCATTGATTTCTTTTGGTTGGGTGAAGGTCCCAAGGAAAGTTTATTCAGTGCCTCTGTTCTGTGAGAAAGAGAAGAAAAACTTAAAGTCTGAAGTTATTGCACAGCTTATGGTGATGACGCCATTTTTCCAAAGCACCTTTTTCATTTTATTATAGCACAAATCTTTGTTTACACAGACAGTTAATTTTCCCAATAAGAAATGTACTCCTTTCATCAGAATTTTATATCTTTGCATCATATCTCTATTCTTCCAGGGAGCCCCCTGGTAAATTAGAGAATAGTGAGAGAAAGCGATGACAATAATGAGCTCTCTGCAAATGACACAAGGAGCCGGAATCCCAAGGATGTGTAATTATATTCTCCTACACATGTGCAGACTTTGAAGTTTAAAAAAATGGGGGGAGCCTGCTCTGTTACTCCTTAATTTTAAGAGGAAGAAACTGCCAAGAACTCCAGGCTTTAATTACCCAAACAAGCTTGCTTGAAACAAATCCAGAAATGTACACCCAAAATAGAAGATCAAATACATTCTGTGACCTGGTACCTGTACACTTGTCAAAAGGCTCAGTCTTGCTAGGTAACCGTGTCTGTCTCTGACACATCATTAATGCTGCGCTGTCTAAATGGTGCACAAGAAAAGAGCCATCTCATGGTGTCTTCAGTGAACCATGAAGCGTCTCAGGTAAAAAGTAGATTTTTAGGCAAATCCTTTGAGATGAGGATTCTGAGGAAGGATCTGAGTGTATTATCCAGTGTAGTTGAATTCTTTCTTTGGTATTAAATATGCTTTGCTTTATACCAAAGAGCTCAGCCTCTCCTTCCAGACATTGAAATTCATCTATTTCACTCATGGCACCATTTAAGCTTTTTTTTTTCACCCCTCTGGAACTTCTCTGATAAGCTTGCCTCCACTTACAAAAACATCAAAGCCTGGAAAGAAATTATTAGAAAAGAAGAAAGAAAAGCACTTTTAATTAAGCTTCAAATGAGATCAAATTGATTAGTCATCTAAGATCAGGTGGCCCAGCAGTGAGTTTATAGCAAATCAAGTCTATCATCTTCTTGTTCTGATTTCTCTTTTGAAACTTTGAGTAACCTGCCTACATGAAGCCGTATCTTTAAGAGAGGCTGATTAAATTTAAAACTGGACTAGCTGGTACCCTGTGTGAGTCTTCTTTATTCTAAATAAGAAGATAAAAAATCAATAAAAGGGAAAAGGCAGTGTGGGGACAGACCCAAAATAATGCCTCCTTAATGAAAATATACAAACCTTATGTGTTACACAGTAATTTTTCTGGCACATCTAATGAATGGCAAGCACAAAAGTCTTGTTTGCCCCAAAGTCCCTCACCTGCTGATATTTCCGTAGAAAAAAATTGTCCTCAAAGGTGTGTAATGCTGGCTCCCCAAGTATCATCTGCACAGCCTTTTGCTAAAACAAAGCAGAGTTTCTTCCACACCGTGAGAGATGACATCACTCAGTGGAGCTTTGCCAGGATCTTAGAGGGGTGAGGTAACATCAGATTTTGTTAAGAATCTGAAGTTTGGTGTAAGGTGCCAAGACTTTCTGGCAGGTAGAACCTGGGATTCAAAGAGTGACGGCAAGAAGACCTCTGTTGAGGCTTTCAGTTGAAGACTTGATGGGTCTTTCTACAAGTCTTCGTATTGAACAACCAAGTTATTTACATGGACAAGAACCTCTTAGAATGAATGGTAAGTGCTGTTCATGAGGACAGTGAGATAGTCAAGTGATGTTAATGAAGACAGTAGGCTGTCCTTGTCTCCCCTTTGTCCAATTTGTGTGTAGGTGGGGGCAGGGAGGGGGGAGTTTTGGGGAGAGGATTACAGTTCCCTGTGGCCTGAAAGGAGACGTGCCTCTTGAGAATTGCTCTGTTTCGTAATGGATAGGCAGGCAGATGGCAGAGAACAAATAAAGGCACGCATAATACAAAGCTACGAAGGCCCAAATTCATTTGCATTTAACTTTAACAGCATTTAGGCTCCGGGGTCCCCACCTCTCTACCTACAATTACTCCATCCTGAATTAACGTGACGAGTATGACAGGGGATCTCTGTTCTCAGGGTGTGGGCCACTCAGCTGGAGCCCTATTTCAGCCCATTTCAAACCACACCTGTTTATCCACAGATGTTCAGATAACAGTGCACACTTTGAGTGCTATTGGAGTTCACAGAAGATAAACATAGTGCGCGACATTGCTTAGTCAATCAACAGCTTTAAGTTCTGAAGAAACAATAGAGAAAATGGAGTATTCTTCAGTGAAATTTATTTTGAAGTTTATTCCCCATTTTGGAGGGACATAGTCTCATCAGGGCATTCCTGCTTACCTTTTGAATAAGTCCAAGATCAACAAAATCTCAGACTATCAATAAATATTTGTTGAATGAACAAACGGTTGGTATTTATGCTTTAAATTCGTGAAGACGAGATGTTACAACATCTATAGCTTTAAAAACTCTATTTCTTTAATGTTTATTTTTGAGAGAGAGAGAGAGAGAGAGAGAAGGGGAGGGACAGCAGGAGAGTGAGGGAGGGAGAGGCAGAGAGAGGGGGAGACAGAGGATCCAAAGTGGGCTCTGAGCTGAGAATGCAGAGCCTGATGTGGGGCTTGAACTCACAAACCATGGAATCATGACTTGAGCAGAAGTCGAATGCTCATCCAGCTGAGCCACTCAGGTTCCCAAAAGTCTATTTCTAAAAAAAAAAAAAAAAAAAAAAAAAACAGGGGGCAATGTCTCAGTTCTCATGAAGAGAATCTTTAGCAATTCTGATTTCCCAGTTATTAGAACATTTTCATATATCCTCCAAAATTATTTATTGATGTCAGATATCTATATTTTTCTCTCTCTTGCCTCCTTTCTACTAGAATTAGGCGTGCCAAAAGAAGTTCCAAATGCACAGATTCAATCAGTGGCTCAGAATGCAGTTAAAGCTCCTGTCTATCTGGGTTCTTGTGAATTCATCTTACCTGTCTGTAACTACTGTTTTAGTTACAGTTAGTAAAATTAACTAGGACGTCCCACCTCCATTTTTCACCTGCTCATTTCCCCTGGCCAAGTGGCAGCATGGCTGCCTCCTTGCCCCTCATCCAGAATTCTCTTAAAGTTCAATGAGCTTTTCTCTCTCTCTCTCTCTGCGTGTTCTGCTCTTCACGGGTGTCCACTGATGCTTTTAGCCACTGGACAGGCATTGTCCTCCATCCTAGAGATGGAAGCATTTTTAATTAAGAGCCTCCTTGAGACCCTTGGAAAGGAAAGCAAGCAGCCAATTTAGACAATTTATGTAAGAATTCACACATCTGTGTGCAGGCGGCGGCAGCGGGGACGGGGAGGTGTGGAAATAAACAAAGAGCAAGCAAATGGAAAAAGCAAAGGCTGTCTATTCTGAGCCTCCTGTAGCAAGGGAAGCCACCATCCCTTACTTGTATTTGGCAGATACTCAAAGGCAGGCAGCAGAATGGAAGGCTCCAGAGTAGAGAAAAGGGAAGGATTCAGATGTGCTCTGATTGGCTGTTGGCCTTTGGCGGTGGAAGGACTGACGAGAATTAGGGCATTCTGTGTGTTAGGAGTGCGTATTTGGCTTTCTCTAACTGGTCCAGAGTTGATCCCCAAGTCAAGGCGGCTGCTAGTTAATGTCAGGTACTGGCCATCGGGGCTAATTGTTATGGAAGTTACTGTTCAGCTTCCTAGATTGTCACTGGTGATAGCGGTCTGGCTCCCTGCAAGTCTGACTTACAGCCAGCTGGCTTCTTGGGTTTACTCAAGATAAAGGGCTGGCTTCCTGGGCAGGCTGCTGCAGGTTGTGGATCAAAGTTCTATTTTTGTACACAGTCTGGCCATTGTCTGTTCATATATTCAGTCTCTCTGACACAATATATGTGAATTCAGTCTCTCCCTGGCAATATATGTGAAAGTTATCATGTAACAGAGCTCAGATTCTAAAATACACTTTCTTGTAAAGAGTTTTTAGTTACAGTTGTAATAAAATTAAACACAGCCAGGTTATTTGGAATCAGTAATCTAGTCTAGGTTTTTCTCCATCAGATACGTAGTATACAGGCCAGTCCGTAGGAGTGGGTACTAATTATAAAAGGCACTGTGGAAATATAAGAACCAGGGAGTTAGTCGATGGGAGAGATTAACATAACTCAGTGTTTCCCTGGATCTGGTTTGCATTGATGAGCCTGAATTGGTGGATACCTCTGAATGTGTTTCCTGTGGGGAAGTGTTTCTGAACTCTTGGTTTAAAAGTCTAAGGACCAGCAGACCTAGGTGGAGAAAGAACATGGTTTCAAAGAGGAAGGAAATATATCAGAGAGTGATAGGGAAAAGGAAAGAGCATTGAGTTAAAATTCGGCAGGCTAGAAAATACAGACAGAATTCTATAGTCTAAACCATTTAAATATAAATAACAAGTTGCTAAGAATAGCTCATTGAAATGCTGCTTTATTCAACTTGATAGACTCTTTCACTGAACACTTTTTGGTCCCTGTTATGAGTCTGGCACTAGAAATATCTGCATTTTTCTCTGTTAACCATTGTTTGTAGCCACACAAGAAAAACAGTATGTATTTCACTAGGACAATAACATTGCTTGTGCCTTACAAATTTAGTATTTAATTGGAGTGACTAACTACTAAGATATCGATGATGAACTATTTCATCTTAAGGAAAAGCCACTCTTTATGTTTCTTTGGTACAAGTGGTATTGAAACGAGTTATTTATTGACTACATACCAAGCACAAGGGACTGGCTTGGGCGTCAGGAGGACGGAAACTATTTCTAGACTTGAAAGAAATTGGGGAAGCCTCATAAATAGGGGATAGACACAGATACCTACAGTGCATTGGTAGATGGGTAAGTATGTGTTATGAGTGATATAAAGTCAAGGGCTCCCCAGGGTCTCCTTGGGGAGGATGCTATTTCCTCTCCTCTGGTGAGCAAGGGAGTTAGCATAACACCTTTGTCAACTCTTACATTTTCATTTCTCAGGTTGAAAGTTAGTACACCATCCATACCAGTGCACATTGAGACATTTCTTTTTCTGTGGCATGCACCTTCCCACTATTGTACTCTGCAGACAAGTGAGGGGAAATTTGACAAGAATTTGTATTATGTTAGCTACACCAAATCCCATCCCTCATCTGCCCCTCTAATCACACAAGAGCCTCCCCAAAGCCCATGATGCGTGAAGTTTCAGGGCCTTATGAGGTTATTGAGGCAAGGTGGGAAGTACAGAATAGACATCAGGAGACTTCAGCAAAAAGCATCTTCCTTTCAGCCACTTACTACAATTGTCCCATGACTTTCAGAAAGTGACTCACCTCCACCTATTTCCAGCAGTTACCTGGTGTAAATGTTCGTGTCCCCCCAAAACTCATATGGTGAAGTCCTAGCCCCCAGTGTGATGGTATTTGTAGTTGGAAACTTTGGGAGGTGATTATGTTTAGAGGAGGTTATGAGGTTGAGACCGTTATCATGGGATTAGAGCCCTTTCATAAGAAGACACACATGCACTGAGAAACAGCCATGTGAGCACACCCAAGAAAATGCCATCCGTAAGCCTGGAATACCAAGAACCTAATCTGCTAGCATCTTGATCTTGGAAGTTTCCATCATCCAACCTTTGAGAGGCAAATGTCTACTGTCTATTGTTTGAGCCACCCAGTCTATAGGACTTTGTTATAGCAGCCCAAGATGACGAAGACACCTGCCGTGAATCTCTAGAACAATGACTCTCAATGAGGTGCAACTTTGCCCAACCCCCTGGAGGCACAGTTGGCAATATCTGGAGATAGTTTTTCTTGGTATAGAGGGTTTGCCAGAAGCATCTACTGAGCAGAGACTAGGGATGCTGCCAACCATCCTACAACGTGCAGGAGAGCCCACAGCCCTCGTAGCAAAGCAGGATGGACACAAAATATCAATGGTGCCCAACTTGAGGAAACCTGTTTCAGATCTTGTACAGCCACCTCCCTAGAATCCCTGGAAACCTGAAAATTCCCATCTCTCCCCAATAGCATTATCCTTTCCTACTTTTCTTTGATAATTCTGAAAACCACCCCAACTAGAAAACCCATCAAAGCACGGCTCTTGGTGGACCAGGTGACATTAGCTGGAAATGGCACAGGGGGACCCCTACAAATGATCATGTTGTGTCCCCTCATACATGCTTGAGTCTCCACATCTTCCTCTCCCTGTTGGCCCATCACAGAAACTGTGCAGCATCAGGGAGTTCCAGCAGCTCACACATGGAAGATGTGCATCCTGGGATGGATGATTGCACCGTGAGAGAATAGACCAGAAACACTCTGTGACCAGTTCTCTCCAAACTCTTTCTCTCACTCTGAAAAGACCTTTTTGTTTTCCCGTGCAACTAAACACACTACTAACAAATACAGGCATGCAAGATTTTTATGGTGAAAATAAAACAGGCACCTACCTTCACTTGGGGAACAGCTTATGCTTCCGTTTTAAATACTGTGTTGAGGTGACTGACTGGTGTCTGTGGTGCTTTGGGTCTGGCGAGGTTGGATGGGGTTCTGGTTTGTTTGTTCATGGCTACTTTTCACATGTAGAGATCGGATTATGCGTTGTTTAGTGTAGTGTTTGTGGAACACCTACCTTGATCCAGGCCAATCCCAAGTGCTAAGTGCTCGCTCCATGATAAGTACCCAGATCCCTGGCCTCAAGGAGGTTGCTTTAGGTCAACAGACCCTTTTACTCACTAGAGACAGGCATGGAGTTAGGGTTGGGAAGGGGCAGCTAAAGCAGCTTCTGGAGAAGGGGAAACAGAAATTCTTTCCTAAGTGACAAGACCCCGGAACTGAGCCTGGAGAAATCAGAGTTACCTAGACAAAGGAGAAAACAACCCAGGAAGCAAAGACAATGGGAATTAAACCCCGACAAACTTCTGTACAATATTTATAGAATTACAAGCAGGGACGCCTGGTCGAAGAAGAGAGGCTCCCAAGCCCGGCAGAGGCCCCAAAGAGCGTGTGTTTTGTCTGCTAAACTAGGGGAGCCACGAAAGTGGTCCCCAGAAGAGTGACACCCACAGACATGTGCTCTCAGTTTACTTTGGTTAGGATGAAAACATGATTTATTTGCATATTTTAAGGCACATTCAGACCCATAATACATTATCACACAAGGAAATCAACTGATTTTTCTGTTTGTATTGACCCCCCCCCCCAATAAACAAAGTCAGAGTATTTATGTATGCTTTCCAATTTCTCCGTACACCTAAAGCTTGCGTGACAGGACTTATTTCCTGTGTCCCTTCAGAAGCAATGTCCCAGCCCCCTTCCTGTGACATCACCTTCCTAGACTCCCTACCTTCCTCGGTAGAGGTGTGCCCTGCCTTCTCTGAAACATTCAATGTTCTGCATGTGAGTAATCTTTGATTTTGGAGATAGAGATCCTGTGTAGTCACTCACTTCCCTGAGAGGATCACTGCAGAGGTATTAGCAGTAATGAAACCCATCTAATTATAACCCTCCTCAAATTCATGAGGAGACTGTTAAAAGGAGTAACTTTTTTTGATAGAATTTTAAACTTCATTTTCTGTTCCCAGTAGCGTTGGAGATTATCCTCCTGAAAACATACAAACTTTATGTTGCTCTTCAGAACATTCTAGAGAAATTAGTCTTGAACTTGCCAACACATCAGTGCCAGGTCTGTGGGTAGTTAACTCTGGGGAACGCAAAGTGAGTTTGCTTTTTAATGGGTTAGGATGAAGCAGAATCCAGTGGTACGACAGCAGTGATTGCAACCGATGCTCTGTGCTGATGCATCATCATTTCTATTCAAATAATGTTGATTTGCTCTCGTTATTTTGTCTTAAACACTAATCTTAGAGACTTTGAAACCAGGGATGTCACTCAAGGAGATTCCAGAATGCGCTAAAAGTAGAATGCCAAATTACATGGGACTGCCTAAGACTGATGACGCGAGAATCTTTGTCCAATAAAACAAAAGACAGCTAACTGTTATGTGTGGTCTCTTGAAAGCCCCTGTCCTAAACTGGGACCAAACACAACCATTGAACTACCTAGGGCTGCTGTAACAAATCGCCACCAACTGGGTGGATTATACGATATATATGTCTTGTCTCGCAGTTCTGGAAGCTGAAGGATTTGGTTTCTTCTGAATCTGCAAGGGAGAATCTGCTCCCTGCTCTCCCCCAGCCTCTGGTGGTTTGCCGGCAATCTGGGCCGTTCCTCGGCTTGTAGAAGCATCACCTCATCTCTGCCTTCATCTTCACATGGGAATCTCTGTGTGTGTCCAATTTCTTCTTTGTATAAGGACACCAGTTATATGGGATAAGGGATCTACCTTGCTCCACTGTGACCTGGCCTTAACTAATGACATGTGCAATGACCCCATTTCCAAATAAGGCCACTCTCTGAGGCAGTGGGACCCAGGGCTTCAACGTATGAATGGAGGAGGCACACAATTTCACCTATAAGTAGCAACCCCCCTGGTTTCACCCCCATTCCACACCAAAGTGAACCATCAACTGTTAAGCAGGCAGCCAATGTGCTCTTGACCACAGGAAGGGGTGAGCCACTGCTTTTTTTTTTTTTTACTGTAAAAACCAGTGAGGATGACAGCCCTGAGTCTCTGACTCAAGAGAAGAAGGAAAGGAGAGAACACAGAAAAGGGAAAAGAACGTTCATTAAGAAAAACAAAGATGAGCAGGGAGGAGGGAAAGAAGGTGCAGTGAGGTGAATGGTGGCTGCCCTCAAAACAGATGTCTGCACTCAAATCCCTGGAAGTGTGAATGTGCCCTTATTTGGTAAAAAGGCCTCTGCAGATGTCATGAAGTTAAGGCTTTTGAGATCAGATCCTCCTGGATTCCCCAGCTGGGCCCTAAATCCAAGGATAAATATCCTTTTAAGAGACAGAATGGGGCACAACACAGGCACATGGAGAAGACAGAGGTGGAGACCAGACTGATGTGGCCATAAGCCTGTAAATGCCAGAAACCACTAGAAGCTTGAGGAGGCCAGAGGGATCATCTCCCACTGACACCTTGATTTCAGACTTCCTTCCCCACAAACTGTGAGAAAAGTAATTTCTGATTTTTAAAACCACCCCATTTGTGGGAATGTGTTAATGCCATCACAGGAAACTAATGGAGAAGGAAAGAAAAAAAAGCTCTACTTCCAGGGAGCTCCAGATGTCACCAATAATGGCCTGTGGGGGCACCACCCTGAAGTCCCGAAACCCTCTGCAGCTTTGCTGTGGCCTGACTTCCTTGAGGAAGAGCAGAGCCACCAGAGGAAACATGGTTTCTCTTCCTTAAACATCGCAATTTATTCCAGCCCCACCCATCACTGAGCTCCTATATGTGACCTTTGTGGTCAGTCACTGGTGGGAAGGTAATCGCCTTGAGAACTCTGTGTAGCTTAATGGAATTATGTGAGGCCCAACAGACGCCGCTGATCTTCACGCTTTCCGACAAGCTAACAGCCCATACGTGCTTGGAAGCATACTCGAAATTTCTATCGACTTGCAAAGGAGGTAGCCGAGACTGCTCTTGGCGGATTACAAGACATACATAGAAAGTGTTTCTATAATGGAAGACTCCTCGTTGCTTCTGCTTGATGCTTGGTTTAGATTTGCATGGTTTGGATTGTTCTGGCTTGATTTGGTGGTCCCAAGCGTAATCATTCATAATAATTAATTAACTGTCTGTAGGTCAAGTACATAGGCTCTTGGGTCATCCTTTTACATCTTGTGGAATCAGTCTCAACAGAGTATCTGGCCGGAGCCTGCAGGACGTACTTCGTGTCTCCATTTTAGAAGGTGACACTGCCAAGGACTCACCCTTATCAAGTGAATGGACCCCCGTCACCAAACCTCACTACAGTGAGGGCATATGGCCAGGAAAATCCGATTCCTGCCAGGCAAAGGCTGACATCCCTCTGTACAACTGCTAGACGACACAGGGTGGGTGCCTGCGAGTCCATCACTCTCGGACAAACATGCCCGATGGCCTCTCTCCCCTGCCTGGGCTCCATGGTGTGCGAGACAAATAGGCAATTAGGGTTCCCCAAAACTGTGACAGTTTAGATCAGAAAACTCCAACACCAGCCACTTAGCAGGGCTTTAGGGCACTGACCTGGCTCCGCTCTGTGTGTAATAGTTTCCTACTTCTTTAAACCTTCGTGCAATCTCTTCTGTTTGTCATTTCTTTCTCCTTGGCTACAAATGAAATCCCACAACACTAAATGGCCAAAGGACTATCCAGATTTTTTCTTTTCCTAGAATTTGCAGTATTAAGTGCCACTTGTTATAAATATGCCATCAGTTGGATTCCAATCTAATATTGTGTTCTTTTTTATTGAATGGGATTCACAGAAACAAAATTTGGTCCATTTTTGGTTTTCTAGACTCATTTTTTGCTTCTGTCTTTATATCTACTTTGTCCTTTTTAATTTTTTATCTCATACCTCCTTTTTATTCCTATTTATTGTTTTTCTAGTATGACCCACACTCACCAAAGCTTTAAACTCATCAAAGTATAAATCCTTTGTTATAGTTTCACATATACAACAGAAGCCTACAATATGAACACTGGAATTCTGAATGCATTAAAATGCCAACAATTCCATATGAAATGTTGGCTTTGATTAATTAATAAAAGAAAACAGGCTATATTATAGAGCCCAAGATATTTGTATAGTTCATCAGAGAAATGTTTTCCCTACCTAGGGAATTTAGAGAAGTAGCTAAAACACAAACCAATTTTTATTAAAATAATTTGTCAGTATCTTTGGGTTCTGATGTTCTTTCCTTTGAAATTGGAATTCTATTACTAAAAATACAAAATACGCCACATTTCTTTACTCTGAGAAACAAAATCCAGAGGCAGAAACTAAAAGATAAGCTCTGATCTAGACATCAAGTTTTGTAAACTAATAGTATTAAAAATCACTCTCAAGGTGATGAGAATTTTTTTTAAGAAAAAGTGTTTAAAAAAGAAGAATAAATGTTATTACTGTTGTTAGTAAGGACTGCTCTGAATCTTCTTGTATCTAATGAAGGAGACTATCTCCCAGGCATAAGGGAGGCAGGAATTTTATAAGATCTGGAACAAGTCCAGGCTGTAGCATCTAATTTAGGGCCCAGGATCGGTGTTAGAGGGACAGATTGATTGATGATCCAGACAGCCCAAGCTGCCTTGAGTTACTTATCATCTGAGGCTTATTTCACCTATGAAGGTAGATTATCCATGCCCACGTTTTCTGTAAGCAAAGTCAGACCCTGGGGAACCCATCACCCAAAGCCAAATAAGATCCATTCACATCCAAAGCTCAGCTCAGTAATTTAAATTAGAGCTAGAATTGCCTACTGGAAATCAGTACTTGGCTTGGCTGGTTGGTACTAGGAAGAAAAGCAACTTGGGAAACAGTTTAACTAAGTGAATTTCAATCAATGAACTTCCTCTGAGAACCTGTACTGAGAATTCCTCCTCCATAAGCAGCTCATTGGTCAACAAAGAAGACAGATTATAGCCAAAGAACTTATAGCCCCTTCTGTGACATTTATGTATCTGATTGATGAAGTCCGCTGTGAACAAAGTATGAGGGAACGGGGTGTATGAAATCAGAACAAGACCATTGCATTTAGGTATAAGGCATACTTAGGGAAAGCCACTCCAATCAGCCCATACTTAAGATATATTACTGTACATTGTTTCTGGCCATGTCTTTTGTATAGTTAGAGCAATTCTTTTAGTTCTGGTTTTATCGACATTAAATCAAGTTGTTATGAAATTAGCATTTCTTTGGTGCAGAAGATTTCTGAGCCCTCGGTGATACACAGGCATAGTAACAGGAACACGAATGGGCCACCCAGTGTGAGTCCCTCAGAATCCCAATTCTTTGGGACAGGAATTGGTGGCATGCACAAGATTGCCTTGTTCAGATAGATTTGAGAAACTCTAGATAAGTTCACCAAGTGGTTTCATTTTGTCTCACTGAAGGACTGAGAGAGCCTTTCCTTTGCTGCTACTATACGTTGCAAATTTCTGAGTGTCAGGCACAGCATTTCCCACACTTAGGCTACAGAAAAACCTCTTCTAGAACACAGCGTCCTATGGCACTGGTATTTCTGGGCTCTGTCACAGAGGAGGTAAAGTAGTAGGGTGGGTATGAGCCCAGTTCTCATCCAAGCACTGTTGTCTCATCTTCTTACATTGTGTAGTCAAAGAGCCCATGTAAATTGTTTATTAATTTATCAGTGAACACGTTATTAGATGTCTCCCCGTTCTTGGTGTGTATTATCGTTGGGAAGATCAGTTACATGTATAAGCTAATGAGACACAACTCTAATGATGTGTCTGAACGTCACACAGGTGGTGAAATTACGCCTGTGACTTTACCTGTGTAGCGTGTGCGGTGCATATACAAAAACATATAGAGCTGATGAGTCACTCTGTTGGGCACCCAAAACTAATGTAGCGTTGTGTGGCGACTGTACTCAATTAAAAAACATTTTTAGAAAGGAAGATTATACCTGTGGAGAGAGCTTAGAGCCAGGAGAGAGGAGGGCTGGTCAGAGACGGGAGCTTCGAGACAGGAGACTCACAGAAAGAGACCAAAGCCAGGAGACAGGTATCTTGGCAACCTTACACACAGCATCTAATCTCTTTGGGCTGCCCTTGTCTTTGTAAATTGCACCTGGGGTGGTTATACCCCCAGGGAGATGCAAAGCAGGAATTGAAACAATAGATGTAACTTCTCTTGAAAAAGTTAAGTTACAATGTAATCTATGAAGACTAACATATGAAGAAAACCTGTAGCCGATTCTCTCTCTTTGTGACCTTTGTTGAGACTAATTTTTATTTTGGCAGAGGGGCAAATGAATTCGAGAAGGCAAGAACAAGGGACTGCAGAGTTGTAATTCATCATTACTTGCATTAATCAATGTGTTACCGTTATCCCAAAGCGCCAGGGTCAGGTCAGAGGCCTACCTTCCTTCAGAGAACTACCAGCTTGGCTTGTGAAAATGCTGATCTCTGAAATTTTCATCCTGGAAGAGTTCTTGGGTCTTTGTGGATAATAATCTTGACCTAAAAATAAAAAGCCTTCCTAGGTTTCTCCCCTAAGGCTAGAATCAGTGAGTTTAAGTTTTCACCTTTACCTCCTTTCTGCTAAAATTAGACAATGGATTGAGATAATTTTTTTTTTTTGGCTATCATGCTTAATAGTTAATCAAATTACTTAAATCCTGTTATAATGTGTCATATCAGTTACTTGACTCAATTTCAATATTTCTCCAAAATCAACTTATTTCCAGTTCAAAAGGTGCTTCAGCAAGCCTCCTGCCATTTTTTAATTAACTGCCATTTTTATTTTTAGAACAATTCTTCTACAAATTAAATATGCTTATCTTAGCCACCTCCTTGTCCATATTTCTACTCATTACCTTATTTCTCAACAAGGATGACAATTTTTCAAAATCTAAGACAGTGAAATCCTCTGGATAAGAGCTCAAGGTGCTAAGAAGCACAATTCCTTTTGTCTTCCAAACAGGTGGAATAGGTTTTTTATTAGGAGGTAATAACTCTTGCGAGAACTGCACACCATATACTATAAACCTATAAAATTTTGCTTTGTTTAATACTATTTGCATTAAGAGGGCTGAGTTATTGTTTGAATCATTTTCACAGACCAATTGCTTATTAATCCTGGCATGTGAAATAGGGCCTTATATGTGTTACAAGTCTGTGCTTCTTTTCTAACATCATAGTTATTAGATAAAAAGCATATGGAATTTTTGTGTTTCTTCTAGAATTTGGCCCAACTTCTGCCCACAGCAACCACTGATACCTTGGCTCCAGCTAGTCTCGTTCTACTATGCCTTTTTTTCCTCTCTCTCTATTTGGATAAATCTTTAATCGATTAAAGCAACTGGCAGATCCATAAAAGAAGGTTCATTTTTTAGAAAATCAATGCATCTCATTAAATATTTATTCGAACGCAGCAGAAGCAGAGGGACAGATGTGGAGATGAACAGGTCCCATTCTGGGAGAAAGGGACTGACATGATTAGATCAGAGGGCTGGTGTTGCCACAACTATTTTCCAGTCTGTGAAAGAAAAATGTAGAGACAGAAGCATCAACAGAAAGGAATTTTTACTTATGAAATGTTGCAAGGCATCCAGACTTCAGAAGAGCCAGCCTTCCAACATTTACAATAAAGAAGTACAGGGGAGCCTGGGTGGCTCAATCCCTTGAGCATTTGACTATTGATTTCAGCTAAGGTCATGATCTCAAGGTTGTGGGATGAAGCCCCGCCTCATGATTCATGTTGAGCATGGAGCTTGCTTAAGATTCTCTCTCTCTCTCTCTCTCTCTCTCTACCTTCCCCCCCCCGACCCCTCTTCTCCACTCTCTCTGTATCTATCTAAAATAAAAAATAGTAATAATAATAAAATTTTAAGGTACAATTTTACCCTGGTTTGTAAGGTTATTGGTTGGTCACTTCATGCTGGACAATGGCGTTCTCACAAGGTGCCCATGCCATCTGTCACATGTCAGTACTGTGAACTCAGAGATAAAGTGGATTCGGGAAGGCAGCAACTGCTAGCAAACGATTCAAAGACTCCGTATTTGGGACTAGGATTAGAAGGGCCCTCCCGTATTTCTTTTTCTCTCTTTGATTTGTTTCCCTGGGTTGATTGTTTGGTTTTGTCCTGTCTTCCTGATTCTCTGCTGTGACGAGCGTGTGATGTGCGCACGGGCGTGACCGAGGTGGACCGTGGTACCGGTGCTCCTTCGCGGCATCTCCCGACGCAGAGGTTCTGCTCCTAAGATGCAGATGTCCACTTAGCAGTTTCGTTATTGGCGACCGTCCATCAGTTCGATGGTTTACTTTACGTGACCGGCATACAGACATAGGTACAGCAAATAGTGTGGATTCATTCATAAAGACTCCTTTGTGTGCTTATCAGAGCTAGACCTATATGCTAATAAATCTTGAGAGTCAACTTCTGTTTTTTGGTATAGCTTCCTGGGTTTGTAATGTTGGTCACATGATGCACCAGAAATATCTTCTTTCCTTTCAGCTCATCTACTGGGATCAGCGACCCAGGACTGTCCAAGTCACTTCCCCCAGTCTTCACCTTCACCCCCTGTAACTCAGGGATTATTCCATCTCTCTGAACTGTAACTTTTCAGTGGCCTGGCCATGCCACCTATGGGTGGGGCTCCTTGGGCCATATGACAGTAGTCAAGCCTGGGAGGAGGTTGTAGACATTAATTCCACCGATGAAAGTTGCTTGTCTCTTAATGGGCTTGTCCCGCCTACTTAAATCACATTTCCCTTAAATGTGACATCTACGGCATGGTCATGGATACAGATGTGATTTTTCAAATTGTGCTCTACTAGAAAGGAGGATAGATTCTAATTCTATCCATGAAAACCTAGGATCAAAGAAAGTACCCGAATTGGTCGAGGCATTTTTTTTTCTATTACTTAACTACTGTTTGAACGTGTGTAGACAAGACCCATCAACATGTTATTATATTTACAGGATTATGATTAACTCTCCCTGATAATTTATTATCTTACCTATTTTCAGAATTGTTTAATATATGTTTTTCTAGTTCTGAAGGATTAATTTGAACAAAATCCCATTTAAAGAATGTTTGATCAAGTTTTTAGAAGCAGGACCTGTTGACTCAAGCACTGAAGACAGAAGAAGGAGAAATAAGGAAGCTTCTCACATGCCCAATTCAAAATAGAACATTAACAACAATTAAATTTGTCTCATTTAGTCTAAGTAATTAATCCTTGTTCTCTTGATCTTGAGTTAGTTAGCAATCTTTCAAAGTGAGTGAGTTCTGGAAATCCTGGCTGAATCACTTAGCAGTTTGAGAGATGTTCATTCGGTTGACAATATCACCTCCACAGGGACACCTATAGCCAAGAGCCTTTCTGTTGTATCAAGTGTTAATGTACCTGTTGGAGCCCTTTAATCAAGCTATTTCCATGTTTCTTCCAACTGACCCAGTTACAGATCAGTGGCTCTCACAGGGGTCTTTAGGCAAGCATGAGAGAAAATCAGAACCCACCTGTTGATGATCGGGTAGAATGGCTCTGTTTACTCATCACAACCAGTAATAACAAAATTGAGACCATTTTAACTTAAATTTTTTTTGTTTTTTAATTATTTTTGAGAGTCAGAGAGAGACAGTGCAAGCAGGGGAGGGTCAGAGAGAGAGGGAGATACAGAATCCAAAGACAGGCTCCAGGCTCTGAGCTAGCTGTCAGCACAGAGCCTGATGTGGGGCTCGAACCCACGAACTGTGAGATCATGACCTGAGCCGAAGTCGGACGCTTAGCCGACTGAGCCATCCAGGCACCCGAGAGACCATTTTAATTTTATAGGGTGTTAGGGACTAGCATGAAAGTCAGTATGCATTGTGGACAGTGAGGATTCTGAAAACCTACAGGATCTCATCATTTATCCCATAAAGAGTATGTTAGGATTACCACCAGCTGAAGACTCTTTCAAACCTAGAAATTGAATCTTTCTTTTAAAAACTTGTTGACCATCACTGTGCCACTCTTTAACATGAAAGGAAGCATCCTTTAACCAAAATGGAAGGTTCATAAGTGTTGAGGCAGAATAATACTACTTGTCCTGATTAAGTGGAAGTCAAGTTTCTCTTGTTTTTATTTGCCAGGTCTTTTTGTGTTAGAAGCTTGATGGATAGCACATCTCCCACACTCGTATTAAACCAAATAAAAACCTGCAGAATGCCAAATATACCTCATTATTTCTAGCATCTTTATTTTTTTTTTAAATATTTTTTATTTATTTCTAGGAGAGAGAGAGAGACAGCGTGAGCAGGGGAGGGTCAGAGAGAGAGGGAGACACAGACTGTGAAACAGGCTCCAGGCTCTGAGCTGGCAGTCAGCACAGAGCCCGACGCGGGGCTCGAACCCACGAACCGCGAGATCATGACCTAAGCGAAAGTCGGACGCTTAACCGACTAAGCCACCCAGGTGCCCCTAGCATCTTTATTTTTTAAAGTAAGGATGAAAACTCTTTGATATTACCCGGCAACAGTCTGGGAATCCTAAGACGATTTTAGATATAAAAGGCATGTTTTAAAGTTTTATTAATTTGACTATGGGATGTAGATTTGGGGAAGGCAGTTTCAAAATGAGTTCTCAGGGGACAGAAGATATAAGTCCTTTATGTATAAAGACAAGAAATAACTGCAGCTTGAAACAGAACTTTCCCATGTGAACAAGCATTCAAACTTTTTCAATAGCCAAGCAATACCATGTTGAATGCTTCACCTCTTTGATCTATAAGCCACATAAGCCAGCATTAAAATACAGATCTTATTGTGCATATGTTTTCTCCTCTTCTATAATAAATTGTTCATATCGATACCTTTATAATGTATACAATGACAGATTTTATGATACATTAGGTCCAATCATTCCCCAAAGAGAAAGAAAAGGTGCTGATCACATTATGTAAGGAGTTTGGCTATTGGCAGAGCATCGTAAAAGGCCACCAATCTCCCTTTGGCAAAGGGGGCAAAGGCTTTTTTCACATTTACCTCCACACACACAATCACATTGAAATCAGCACCTCACTTTCATATATTCAACCACTGATCAAAAGTAACTTCAGAGTGGGGAGAAGATTCTTATAAGGGGGAAAAGTAGGAGGCACCAGGAATCTGGCTGCCCACATTGGCAGGATCTGTCTGATGTAATTTGGACCTCTGGAGTCTAATGAAGGCTGGAAACTTTCAAGGAAAGCTTGGAGAGTAAATAGTCATATTAAGGTCAGTCAGTGTCAACTCTCAGCATCAGGTACTTATCCCTCACCCAAACCCCTTGCCAGGCAGCTATGTATGTGCTCCTAAGCAGCTTGTGTGCAGCTGGTGGGAAACAGGGTGGGCACTAAGGACTCTGCACTCCAAATATCAGGGATCTGCAATCTGATCGCTGTTGCTTCTGATCATGTAGGTGCTGACACAGGGGTGTGCAGCCATCTTTGCATACCTTACACTATTGCAAGCCTCGTCCCCCCGGCTAAGGTGACTTCAGAGAATTTCAAGGGTTGGCACCCTCCCTTCCCCTTCAATTCATTTTTCTTCCCTTTTGGGGACCAGACTGTAAGGACTAGGATATTCAAAAGCAAATGCATATGCAGAAGAAATTAACAGCCCCCCACATGCCCGGGGAAAGGCACAAATTCAGAAAAGACCCAAGAGGACCTTCAGTTTGTACCTTGGGCTGATCCTCTACACAGAGATAGCCTCTAACAATCAAAAACAAAACAAAAACTAAAAAAGGAGGAAACTTTGGGGAGAGGAAGAATCTCATTTCCAGGGTTACATAAGATGTCATAAACTCTGGGGCTGGTGCTCTCTTGTCCAGTAAGAGAGTGGATGCAGGATTGCAATGTGAGAGAGCCTAATGTCCAGGAGGAAACAAGAGTCCAGAGTAAGGGTCTTTGCTCCATTTTTATTAGGATCAGAAGGTTTACAAGCACGGTGGATGTGCACACAGAGACAATGAAACTGTGAACATTAACTCATGGGCATGAAGGAAAAAGGGGGTATTGAAGATATGCAGTGTTAAGGGTTTGGGTCAATACAAAACAAAGTCCAGGCACCGGACACATGGTTGTTTACAGCAGACATAAGGTGCTACCTCTTTTTACCCAAACTGCCTNAGGCACCGGGAACATGGTTGTTTACAGCAGACATAAGGTGCTACCTCTTTTTACCCAAACTGCTTAGGGGACAGGAAATACAGAGCATGCTACGTCAGGGTCAACAAGGCACCTTTCTTTTGTTAATTACACTCTGGACAACTTCACCCTGCTGTGGTCTAAAGGCCTGTTTACCTATTTACCTATTTTGGTTTTTCCTTCCTGTGAGAACAGCTTTCTACTATTGTACTAAGTTGGGGGGCTTTTCCTTCCTGAATACCTAATCTTGTTTTCCTTCATCTTGGATGCATATACATCCTGTGGCTTTCTATTTCTTTATGTTTTGTTAACCCATTAGTGCAAGCTCAGGGAATTCTTAAGTTTATTCCCCACGATAAGATTCCAGTGTCTGCTTGTACACACACACACACACACACACACACACACACACACAGTGATAAGGCATATAAAGAAACAAAAGTATGGCTCACTCAAAGGAAAAAAAAATAAGCCAACAAAATTATCCTTGAAAAAGACCAGATGGCAGATTTACTAGACAAATACTTTTAAAAAACTATCTTTTTTTTAATTTATTTATTTTTGAGAGAGAGATAGAGACAGCATGAGCAGGGGAGGGTCAGAGAGAGAGGGAGACACAGAATCCGAAGCAGGGTCCAGGCTCCGAGCTAACTGTCAGCACAGAGCCCTATGTGGGGCTCAAACCCACAAACCATGAGATCATGACCTGAGCTGAAGTTGGATGCTCAACCGACTGAGCCACCCAGGTGCCCCTTGAAGCAACTATCTTAAAGATGCTCAAAGAACTAAAAGATGATGTGGAGAGAGCCAAACAAATGATGTACGGATAAAATGGAAATATTATTAATATTATTAAGGAGATAGAAAGTCTGAAAGAAAAATTTAAAAAGGAATCCTAGAGCTGAAAATTACACTAACTGAAGTGAAAAATTTCACTAGAAGGATTCAAAGGTAGATTTGAGCAGGCAGAAGAATCCATGAACTTGAAGACAAGACAGCTGAAATCATCAAATCCTGGGGACAGCAAGAAAAAAAATTGAAGAAAGTGAACAGAGGGATCTGTGACTCACTATCAGGCAGACCAACATACACATTGTGGAAGTTTCAGAAGGAGAAGAGAGAGAGAAAGGATCAAAGAGATTATTTGAAGAAATAATGCCTGAATACTTCCCAAATTCGATGAAACATGTGAATATAAACATCCAAGAAGCACAACCAGCTCTAAATAGGATAAACTAAAGGGACCCATACTGAGACATATAATTGAATTGTCCAAAGACTAGGACAGAGAGTATCTTGAAAATAGCAAAAGAGAAGTGACTCATCACATTAAAAAAAGACCCCCATTAAGATTATAAGTAGATTTCTCATCAGAGTCTTTGGAGGTCAGAAGGTAATGGGCTGTGTTTTCAAAGTGCTGAAAAAAACTCTCAATCAAGCATCCTTTATTTCAAAAGTGAAGAAAGACATTTCCAGGTAAATAAAAGCTGAGGGAGTTTATCACTAGAACTTCCCTGCAATGAAAGGTAATCCTGAAATTTGGAATAAAGTAACTCAAAGTCACATGATGCAATACAGATCTCAGTAAAGTTAAATACAGGGGGTAATTATAAAATCTGGTATTATTGTAATGACAGTTTGTAACTCCTGTTTTCCATGTCTCCTACATGATTTAAGAGACTGATGCATTAAGAAAAACAATTTTCTTATTTTTTAAACTGTTTTTTAAATATTTATTTATTTGAGGGGCGCCTGGGTGGCTTAGTCGGTTAAGCATCCGACTTTCGCTTAGGTCATGATNTGCAGAGTCCAATGTGGGGCTCGATTCCACAAACCGTGAGATCGCGACCTGAGCCGAAATCAAGAGTCAGACNCATAAAACATACAAAGATGGAATTTTGTGACATTCATAACTGAAAAGTGTGGGGATGGAGCTATATAGGAGCAGAGTTTTTATATGTTATTGAAGTAAGATGGTATAAATTTAAATTAGAGTTTTATAATTTCAGGGCATTAAATGTAATCCCCATGGTAACCACAACAAAAATAGTTATAGACTATATACAGAAAGAAATAAGGGAATTAAAACACATCACTGTAAAAAAAAATCAAATAAACACAAAAGAGACAGTAATGCAGGAAATGAGGGACAGAAAAAGCCATAAAGTATATGCAAAACAAATACCAAACTAACGCAAGTAAGGCCTTCCTTATCAATAATTATCTCAAATATAAATTGATTGTACTCTCCACTCAAAGAACAGAGAGTTGCAGAATGGATTTAAAAACATGACCCAACTATGTGCTGTCTATAAGGAGACTCACTTTAGATCCAAATGTTAGGGGTGAGAGAGAGTCTGTGTCATGTGGATGGACACCACAATTCTCGGAGTCCCCACAAGATTGACATGGGCATCTGCACTCGGGAGTAATGACAGCTAGAAGGAAAGTAGTCAGCACAAACCAGTTTATTCACGTGAAAGTGCACTCTCAAAGTGCGAGAGCTGGGCAGGTTCCGTGAGGTGGAAATGGCCTCTAGGCTGTTTTGGGATTGGGTGTTATTGGGCCTCTCTGGGCTGTGAGGAGTGTGACCTACAGGGGGTGATCTCTAATGGGGATGGTTTCAAAACCTTTGGGAGATTCCTTCCACAGGGTGGGAGGGGGAGTTTTTGACCCTACAAGGTTTGTACAGGAATAGTCATGGAAGCCTTCTTCCATTAGTTGGGGCTGTTTTCATAATGCAAATGCATTATAATGAGTCTAGGGGTAACCCTAGGGCAGAGGTGGATGAGGAGAGCGCATGCTCCACACCTGTTCTGGCCCTTTGGTCTGGCAGCCCCAAGGTCTTGGAAGCCACAAGGTCAGGATGCTGTGCCCCAGGACTTCTACTGTGTAGCTTATTGATCACCATCCTTGTCTCCAGCTCGTGTCTCTGTCATTCCCCTTCAAGGACTTGGGACTCTGCCTCAGGGTGTTCCTCCAACCACTCATGTCTAGCTTCTACCTAACACAAATACATAAACAGAAAGCAAAAGAATGGTTGTACCCTTATGTTCACAGCAGCATTAGTTAAATGAGGGAGCAACTCAAGTGTCCATCAACAGATGAATAGAGAAGCAAAATGTGGTGTATGCATCTATGGAACAGTATTCAGCCTTAAATAGAAAGGACACTTTGACATATGCTATAATATGGATGAAGCTTAAGGACATCATGCTAAATTCAATAAGTCAGTCCCAGAAAGACATATATTAGGGGTACCTGGGTATCTCAGTCGGTTAAGTGTCCAACTTCAGGTCATGATCTCACAGTTCATAAGTTTGAGCCCCACATCAGGCTCTGTGCTGACACCAAGGAGCCTGCTTTGCATCCTCTGTCTCCCTCTCTCTGTGTCTCTCCCCCACTTGTGCTCTATCTCTCTCTCAAAAAAATATTTCCTAAAAAGACATATGCTGTATGATTCCACTTAGATGAGGTACTTAAAGTAGTCAAAATCATAGAGATAGAAAGTAGAATGTTGGTCGTTCGGAGGATGAGGTGTTATTGTTTAAAGGTAAGGAGTTTCAGTTTTTCAAGATGAAAACAGTTCTGGAGATGGACGGTGGTGATAATTGCCCAATAAAGATGTACTTAATATCCCTTTTATATATAATCAGGAATTATATTCCTGAAAGTGAATAAGATGCTATATTTTATGATATGTGTATTCTACACAGTATAAAAAAATGGAGAGGAAAAGAATAAATTTAGAGCATGTCAGCAAAAGCTCATATGGCGGCCAGTTAGCAGCCCCAGAAACAAAGAAGTCAAAGAGGTGCTGAGACCTCAGAGTTGAAGGAGTCATGATGTCCCTCACCCAGCACCACTCTCCACTCCAGCCTTTTTACAAACTATCTTTTCTCTAACACTGGTTTGAGAGATTTGAGGTTAGAAAGACACTTGAGTCGTCACAAAGACCAGCTTTCCAGAGGACTCTGTCAGTGATCAAAAGAGACACCTCATCAGCGAAGGAAGGGACCCCATGACTTCTGTTGTCCGCCACCTCACAGCGGCTAGACCACAAACCACCACTCAATATTGCTGCCACCGATGGGGATACTGAGATCACAAATCAATGCCAGAAATAAACCCAGTCCTCAAGTGGAAATAGAAGCAGAATCATAAAGTAACAGCCAGCCCGTGTCTGTCTGCACCAGCCCGTGTCGGCACCAGCCCGTGTCGGCACCAGCCCTGCACAGAGCGGCCTTCCTGGGTCGCAGAGGTGCTTAGGTCCCCCGAGTCCATCTGCCCAGGCGTGGGCCCCACGCTCTAAACAGAAAGTGATTTTTATTCTTCAATGTTTTAGAGATTCAGAATTTAGAAAACTGGCTCAACAAATCTTTTTGTTGTTGTTGTTGTTGTTGATAGAGAGAACACAAGCAGGGTAAGGGTGGAGAGAGAGAGAGAGAGAGAGAGAGAGAGAGAATCCCAGTGGGTCTCCCTGGTGGGACTTCCCTGTGTTGTTCTCCCGTATCACCTCTCAGGTTAAATAATTTTGCATGTTTTTATTTGTGTGAAAAAAAATACAATAGAACCCAACTTGTCCACTCTTACTAAATTTTAAAGTTCACTTGGGTCTCACTACCCACCCCATTGTCCCAGCTGGAGACTTCTGAATCCGCTTTCCTCCGTCGCCTCCAGTATTTTTCACGGGTGAGGGTTATCCTGGAATTCTCCATGATGGATGCTGTCCTGACCCTGACCCGCGGCCACCTCTCTGTGGTCACCAGTCCTTGTTTTTGTTCCAAAATGTTACAGTTGCCTGTTAAATGGCATGAATCCTTCTATGGCTTTGAGTCTGTGCCGTCCCATTCACTTTTTTAAGCCAATTAAATCCAGAGGAAGGGCGAGTGGGTCCCTCTGCAGGGATTGCTGGCTTCCCTGGATTTTCTGGGGCCTCCGCGATTCATTCTAAAACAGGAGGCTCCTCTCTCTGCTGCCAGACTCAATCCCGAGGTGAGGCCCGTCTGCTTAGGGTCTCCTTTGCACCCACATGGGCATCCCAACACACCGCAGGGGTGCCGCCGGGCTCCAGATGCCCTTGATGCCCTGGACCCATCCAGAAGCTCCAGTAATCCTCATCCGGGTTCCTAAAGAGATGCCACCCATCTCGGCGTCCAGCCACGCTCCTCCTTAGCCCGCCAAGAACCTTCGCTCTACCCATGTCTCTCTCTGAAACCAAACTGAAACAAAACGAAAAACGACTTGATCCCTTTCGTGGGGTTAGACTGTAAAAATTGAAGTTTGGCTCACTCACCTCACAACTTTTTCTCAAAAAGAGAATGGCACAAAAAGGGAATTAGTTCCTCAAGAGGGTTAACTCCTCTTTTCCTAATGTTTGTTTATTTGTTTGTTTGTTTGTTTAGAGAGAAAGCGCACAAGCAGGGGAGGGACAGAAAGAGAGTGAAAGAGAATCTCAAAAACTCCTTTTATTCTAATGTTTGTTATTTGTTTGTTTGTTTGTTTTAGCGCCAGC